>NW_028258344.1:601818-902727 GCF_053883595.1 Heterocephalus glaber | reverse complement strand
GGTTGAAGAAAAAGTATTTGAATGTACTTTCAGAAAGCATCATGTCAGACTCTGAGGACCAGCGTGTTTGTCTGGTTGATTATAAACGGCAGAGAAACACCTCCTGATGCAACCTCAGCATGCTTTGGGGATGGTTATGATGATAAGCTATTCTGAGAACTCTCGTCCCACCTAATTAGTAATTCATATTTGTTTGACAGATACTGGCTCCAATTTCTCTCTGGTGTCTTTACCACTAAGCACACATTAGTTGAATGGGGCAAATTTGTCCAGACTCCCCCAAAAAAGGGAATGGGGCCTGGCTACTGAGAAGTATCTAGAAAAACATTTTCTCAAGTGACACTAAGTTTTTTTGAAAAATGAAATTGATTTAATAACTGACAATCACCAAAAAGATAGGCTAGGAAGCATTGTAGCATTTGTAACTGGAAAACAACGCTGAATTATTATAATAATAAAGGTATAAGTTAAAACACATGTTTTATTGACTACTATATGAAATTCTTTGGCAGGACTGGAATTCTGTTGCATTAAAATTTCTTGGTATATAGCTCTCCCTGCTCCCTACAGACTGAATGTATCCTATTCAAGAAGCAAATTTTGCAAGATGTTTTTAATTTAAGCAGAGAATATATAGTTCCTGCCCAGGAGGTCTTAAATGAAGAGAGAAGATATCCAAATATGAAATGTTTATAAACAATTTAAAACAATATATATACAGTTCAATGTATATGAAATGTCTATAAGACATTTATGGCTTCCTCATCATATCCAGGCATTATTGCTCAATTGATTCAATTTAGTTAATAATTGAAATTGTTAGCAATAAATCAAACAATGCAAAAGGCTGATTGAAAGAAAGCTTATGTGCTACTCAGTAATGTATATTTATGTCATCAATGTTTGTATTAGTCTCATTTATCCTTCCTTTCTGTATTTTTGTACCGGGAGTCAAATTCAGGACCTTGTGCTTGTGAGGCAGGCAGCGGCACCACCGAGCTAAATCCCTGGCCCTATCTTTCCTTTCTTAAAAATGCTTTCACCCTTGATTAATCTCTTCCTTTAAATGTCCTCCTAATCTCATCCACTGCAGGAGTCAGTACCCAGTGTTCCTGTCCTACTGCCTTTCCCACCCTAGAAGAAACAAGACTTACTCTGTATCAGGAGTGGAACCACAGAGAAGATTCTCCAGTCCTCAATCCAGCACTCTATGTAGCATGATGACAGTGTGGCTTTCAGTATTTTTATAGCCATGAACCCAAATTTCATGAAATCGTTTCTTAATTGGGTCTCTTAGGTCAGACTTCATGTTCCAAATGCATCATAAGGAAAACATGCACACAGAAGAGGAAAAGAGAAGGCAGCCCAGGTTGCTAGTACTGACCACGGTAAAAGTTCGTGTGCTTTACATTCTTAATAAACTCTCACCTCATGCCTTACCAAGTGTATTCCACACGTATTTCTTTTTTAAAAGCATTTTTTGAATAGCTAGCTACTAGATATTTAGTTATTGATGCTTAGCTTTAAACTCACCTTTTTTGCCTACTCCGTGAAAATGGATCTGGACCATTTATATTTTTTCTTTGCCAACTGTTATGATGTTAAGCTTTGTCAATAAAGGCTCCTGGGGACACAATGAAGAAATGTTTGCCTCCTGCTTCTGGCCAGCTTCTAGGAGGCAGGCAGCTTCTCCAGGAGCCAGGATACACAGTGACCAGTGGCTTCCCTAGACAATCCCTCCCAGGCAGGTGTGCAGCAGGGATTCAGTGCCTTCATGGAGACAGCAGCCCCCCAGTTTCCCTCATCACCTCAGAGGAAAGACTTCCAGTAAGTTCCAGAGGTGGATTTTCAGCAGAGGCCACCAGTGTAGCATCACAATGAATCAGCAACCATCCTGCGACCAGAGCTGTGCCCTCCCCAATAAGACTTGGTTCTCTGCCTTTCTCTGGAAATTTGTGACTGCTCTTAACAGCTGTTGTTCCCATACTATGGGTGTTCTCTTTGCTTCTGACAAGTCAATCTTTCATTACTCTAATACCTTGCTACAGTTAATAATTCTTGCTCACCTTTCCCTGTTCACATTTTTGGGTGGTGTCTCTCTCCTGAGTGGAACCAGACTGACACATAGAGTAATAATTAATACTATGGTCATGTCACACTAACACCCTTTAAAGTTAACCAGTTAAGCAAAGTACAGTTATTATCGTATTGTTAGCATCAGTATCTCTTTTGATACAAAGATAAATTCATTCGAATATTTTAATTATAAATGCCAAAGACTAGGTCTTAATAATTGTTAAACTGAATAATATGCAAAAAGTAAATAGTTAAGAATTTTTGGTTTTGGGAAAAAAAAGCCTCATCTTTTTCTGGGGGGAGCTGTGTTTTAATGTCAGGGTTTGTTCCTTAGAAGATGGCTTAGTTGTCCAGTGGGTCCCTAGGCGAGTGAGTTCATGATGTGTCAGACATTGGAGTAAGGGTTTTACAAACATTGCCTAATTTATTTATTGGTGCTGATGCTTGAACTCAGGACCTCCCATGTGCTAAGTACATACTTCCCTGAGCTACACTATTCCCTCCCCCAAAACATTGTCTTATTAGATTCTCTTTTAAAATAGTGCCCCATCTACTTTGCCCCTCCAAAAAACAAATCACGAAAACTAGCCAAGATGTTTTAAAATGTAAATCCAGTCAAATAACATTCTCCCAAAGGCTCTGCTATGAGGAGATAAGAAGCTGCAGGCTTTTATCTGCCATCCTCCACATAGCCTGTTAAATATCATGGAAACTTTTCATTATTTGGGACTTGGAAATCACATTTTGCTCTGTCCTTATGGGGGACAAGCTGTAGTCTCTTCCAAATTTGTGCCCATTTTATAGATGAGATAACTGACCATCAAAAAAGTTGTTAAATTTATATAATCCATAAACAATAAAACCTGGATCCAAAACTAGATTGTCTTGGGCTCAGAAGCAATTTTCTCTTTCTACAGTTTAAGAACTCGTGTTTTCAGCTGAGTCTCTGACCACTCCCTCATCAGCTATGCCAGTACCAGCCAGATGACAATTCCAGTGGCCTTTCTCCACTCCTTTCATTCATTGAGTGAGTCTGATTCCCTGGATATATATGCAAAATAACAGAAACTCAAGTTTACATCTATCTTGGATGATTCTAATCTCTTTTTTGTTGGACAAGTAGAAACTTTCAACCAGAAATAATTCTCCTTCCTGTTTTTCTTTGATAGATGCATATTTCTATAACAAAGTACTGCCTAATGATTCCCTAGTTGATAATGAAAAGCAAATTTTATATTTCATCCATACCCCTCTGTGAAACAAGCATTTCCTTTGATTACCTATAAATGCAACACACCTACTAGAGTAAGAAATAATCTCTGGAGTTGCTAAAATGTTTCAGATGTTTTATCATCTCTTACTGAGAAGATGAGGATTGAAATCTTCTTTGTTTACAAATTGCAAAATCCATAAAAACCAAAGGACAGTATCCAAAACTTGAATTTCAAATAAAAATTCTGTATAAGTAGGTTTCAATCATAGTTTTGAAAATTGTTAAATGCTTACTAACTCACATAATAGAACTGTCTTTGAAAACTCAATACAGAATGCACAATTACAGCAAAATGTCAGTTTAGAATGAAGAAAAGGCGAAGGGGATCTATTGTGTATTAACTTGCCACAAACCATAGGATGGCTCAAAGAATATAAAAATCTTTACACACAAGGGAGAAGTGAGATAAAACAAACACCTGCTTGCCAAAGCAATCTCATCAAAGACATCTGAGATGCTTAAAAACATAAATCCATTCAAACAATATCCTCCCAAAGACTCTGCTGACTTCATCTGCTCTCCTGCACGGGGCCTGTTCAATATCACAGCATTTTTTTTGCACTTTGGGCTTGGAAGGCACATTTTTCACCATCCTCATGACAGAGGGCTGTAGTTTCTGGTACTCAAGCTTCACAAGGTTAGGCTAATGGCCGGGCCAACTGAACTGGTGGACAAATTTGAGGCCAACTCTTATATCATTCTTACTGCTAATATGCAGTCCTAAATAATTCAATAAAGTAAAGCCAAGATAGAAGCAAAAATAACCTCTTTATAAAAAGTATTTTATACTTTATTTTCACCTGCTTTTTAATGACTCTGAGCCATCCCATTTGAGTTACAAACCTCAGGAAACTTTGGCACGCTTTATTTTTAAGGCAAAACGTACCTTATATGATCTCACACAATAGATATAACAAAAACTTGTCAATTAAAATCAACCAAGTGTTCTGATTGTTTATGGAGAATTTTTCTTAGTATAATTTACATAATTTTAGAGAGCAAATTACAATAAGTATGAAGTATAAAAAAACTGAAATCAAGCTTCTGCTATGATTTAGAATTTAAACAATGCTTTTAAAACTTGATATCCAAAATCTATTCAGAAAATTGTAGCCATATGTTTGGTCACTCTCAATGCCTATTGATTAAAAGTTGCCTGTCACTGTGAAATGGATTCCACATTATTGGTGATCCACATGATGAAATAAGAGAATATTCTACACGGAATATTAGGATAAAATCAAGGTCAGTCTAACTTGTGAGCTCAGGCCTCTATACTTTATTACTGAAATCTAGTTCAATGCTCTTTAAACTTTACCTCTGTGACCTTAGAGCGTAGGAGTAGAATCTGAAATAACTTCAAAATTGTAAATTCTTCAAGTTTTATAATAAATCTTCATAAGCATTTCCCATTTTGCCTCTGACATAGATACGTATTTTTTTAACAGAGAAGTATTCCCTAAATTTTCAAGTACAACCAACTCTCCACCAAGATGTTCCTTGTTTGTGCTGTGGTTTCTTGTATCCATTGGAAATTTCATACCCCAGCAGATATGAAACATCACAACAGCCCCTAGTTTGAGGAACACAGCTAATCAAATCAGGAGATCCCCGTCTTTGAAAATATTGTGTGATTGTTCTTACAAATTTTCTTTTTCAGTAAAAAAAAAAAAAAACAATAGGCACCATGAAAAAGCAGTTTATAAGAGCAGCAATCCATTGGGAGAGAACCTTAAAGAAAAGTTAATCCAAACGCCCAAACAGAATAGTCCAGTGTGGGGCTGAGGAGCGCCCAGTGTGTTGCCCAGCTCAGCCCTCTCATCTATGTTTCTCCTCACGCCCAGATTTCCCTTCCTCCCAGGTCTGCCCTCCTGCCCGGACGCCTCTTCTGACCACATTTCCTCTCCACTCACATTCACCCACTCTCCCCAGACAGTGAATAGTCTGGGAGACAAGATCTTGCCTCCAACCTATTTCTGTGTGCTTATGTCCAAGATGGGATTGAAATGCAAACCTCCCTGTTTCTACATTTTCAAGGAATTGCTATCCAACAAGTGAACAGAGTTTTTGGCATTTTTTTGTTTCCAGTAGTGGAAACCTAGCCTGGCTACTTCACCACCTTAATCCTAGGGCTTAGCTGAGTGCTGCCATATAGAAGGTGCTGATGCTCAGAAGCCTATGAAAGCTCCATCTCCAAAAGAGATGAGATCTTGCAGAAGCCACCTGACTCCTCTAAGCCTTGGGGGACTGTTCTGAGGACTAAGGAGATCATGTACAATGTATGTCATTAGTGACCATAATTGTTTCCCATAATGTAGCAGAGGGCAGACAGGGCAAGGCACTACATACACTATATGAAAGAGCTTGAACCTGGTATTCTAGATGAATGACCAACAGTTCTTGTTTCTCAAACACAAACTAGTTTCCCTGGATGTGGGCTTTTGGTAATAAAACTGCCAAATGAGATGGTTAGTCATCTCTTCTGGATCAGAGTAAAATGAAAGAGATGCTGTAAAATAGGCTTCAACCTTTCAAAACTTTTTAATGTTCGACTATTTTTAAACTACCAAAATGACATATTTGCATGGCTCAACCTAATAATTGTCAACTCCAGACATGATGGATCCAGAACCCAACTCCTCAAGATGCTGGCTCCTTCTCCATGACATGTGATAGGCAACCATCAATTCCTTGTGTACTGCTAGTGCTAACATCTGAATTCTCTGGAAAATCCTGAGAATGCTTATCCCTGACAGGGTGATCTATGGTAGCAGGAGAATCTTATAAGTATCTTCAATGTATCATCAAACCACCTCAACCACTTTTTAAAGGAAATATTTACCTCTGAACCTCTCAGATAAACAAAACCTGAAATGCAAACCCAGCTGATTTCTTTGGTGTGTTAAAGGCCTGTTAGTTGAGGTCACTGCAGCAAGTCTGTCAGGTGATTTTGATCATCAGCTCACATTAAATTTGGAGCCACTAATGCTTTTTCCTTAGAGAGCTCTTTTGACGTAGTGATTTGTCCATAGGCACTTGGAAACCCTCAGCTGTCTACACCATACATACATTAATTGACTGAAGTCAATTGGTTTTAAGTTACAAAGAATCTGGCAAAAAAAAAAAAATGTGACTCTCTCTTGCCGCAAAATGACACCATCAGGGAGGCAGAGGGCAGCAACTAAACTTGAGTTTTCAGCTTGTTGTTTTGACATGATGGAAACAAAGCCAGAGTTTGTGGAGTTCACTTTTTGTAAAATGTAGCTCTTGGCTTCCTTTGAGTCAGAAGGCATTATAGTTGACATTCAACTGTAAAATGGATTTGGAGTTTTCACAACTTACTCCCTGGAGCCTTTAAGCAGCAGAAGCCCAGTAAGGCAATGAGAAACTGTCAGCTCAGGAAAGGGCTTGATAGGATTTAATACTTCCAGCTATCTCCGAGGTATCTGGGGGGTGAGAACAAGAGTCTGAAATCAGCAGGGACATATGAAGGCTTGGATCTGTCTTCAGTTGATAAGCAGAAGACTTTTGATGGGAGCCCAGCCAATCCATTGTTTTGTATTAGCATTTATTAGAAAACCAGGGGCAAAGATCGTTCCTATGCTAGCTTATCTACAGGACGATGCTACAAAGATTTCCAGTTCTTTTCACAGTGTACAGCTCTGTGCCGCACAGCCTTTCCCACCATTTTCTTGCCTCTCAACAAATGTATGCTATCTTATGTTTGCTCTTCCATGCCTCAGATGAGCTGCCTTAGGAAGGTTATTTAACCTCCTCTATCCTAACCATTTCCCTCATTGGGAAGATGAATGTGTTCATAATAAGATTGTGTGAAGATTGAACAAACGAATGCACATAAAGTGCCTACAGCAGAGCTTGGCATAAAGTGAATTTGAACTGAAAGATGTCCATATTTCTATTCTTCCATTCTCAACTTTCTCTTGAATCTAGCAATTGTAAAATGTTTTAGAATATGTTTTATTATTATTTAGATGTGTCAAGGTCAAGAAATCATGAGACACCACCACTGGAAACATCTATTGGCATACTCACAGATTGGAGGAGGAGGGAGCATGCCATAATGGGGGCCCACACAGAGAGGCAGAGGGAGTAGGGGCAAAAGTGGAGTGAGAGCAAGCATGATGTTCATGTTATTTCAAGGTATTAACTCCTGGTGCCTACTGAGGAGAGGATAAACAGTGATGGCTCCTCTCCTTGCTCAGAGCTCACAAACAATCAAGGCATACTCAGAAGGAGAGACAGGTGGAGATAGACTTATTAAATTTGTTGTGGATGAAGCTGAACTAGAAAAACGCCATCTGCATCTGGGTACCTAATAGAGCATCTATATCCTTCTATTGATGTGCACTTCCCCATCAGTTCACAGACAGCCAGAGGATGACAGGTCTTTCCATAGGGAAAAAAGGAGCAACTGACTCAAGGACAAGCTCTTTAGAGAAAGACATAGTCCCAAAGATGTGAGCTATTCAGTTCAAACTCCTTCTCCAGGTTCACAATGGGACCAATTGCTTCCTCTCCCTTGGGGATAGTTGGTACAAGACAAGGAGGTAAGCTACTTTCTCTAAAATTTCAGAAGGGAAGTACTTTGTCTTTATTATATTATCATTATTCGTATTTATTATCTTTAGTTGTTATTATTGGTCAAGATGGGATGATGTGGCAGGACAAGAATAATGCTTCCCACAAATGTATTCTTTCCATTCTGACTAACAACCTCTACCTAGTGCTTACTGTGTACCAACTTTGCTGAGTCCTGGGGTGAAGAGATGGATTAGGTAAAGTTCCCTTCCTAATACTCATAGGCTGGCAGAAGAAAGAAAAAACATAAAAGAAACCACATAAAAATAAGTCGGAGAGCTATGCATGTATTAAAGACAACAATAAATACTCCAGATGTGTCAAAACTCACAGTAGCCCAACTCTACTTCCTAAGACCTAGAACAGGATGGTTGTTGATCACCCCACTCCACCCCCACACACAAACACATACAATGCGGTAAACCACAGTGGCCATGTATAATCCAAGTTCTCCCAGAATCTCAGAAACACCATTTTATAAATCAACCAACCTTGTTTCTATACATTGGCCTGATGGCATCTGAGGAAGAACAGGGCACAATGTTTGCATTCTAGGAAAAAAAATGTTAAAAATGATAAACATTATTTCAAAGGCACTTATGTTAAAGGTAAATTTGCAGAGGTGAACTTGTGCAGAAAAATAGGCAAGGAAAACAAGGAAAAATTATTATACATTGGCATTATCACCATGGGCTTCCTGGAGGAGTCAGGTCTTGGTCTAGACTTTAATGAATGTGCCTAGGTGGGAAGAGAGAGATTCCCAAATTGGAGAAAAAGTTACCTGAACATCCCTGATAGTGCACTTTGGGGAAGGGCTTAGATTTGGGTACCACTAAAGTATGGCATTATGTTTTAGATGTAGTTTGTCTCCCAGGGTTCATATGTTGGAAGCTTGGTCCCCAGTGGGGTGGTAGTGATTTGAGGGACCTTTGAGAGTGGCCTGGTGGGAGGCTATTAGATCACTGAGTATGCTCCCCACAGAAGGAATTAATGTAGATCTCAAGGATCTGGGTTAGTCTTTAGGCTGTGAGTTATGTGCTGTTGTAAAAAGAACTATCCGGCCCCTGGTGTTTCTCTGGCTTCCTGCCTTGCCATGGAAATTCTCCCTTTCACACTTATCCCCACTGGGATCCCATCTACCATGTTGCCAGAAGGTGAGCTGCCTTCACCAGAGCTGAGCCAATGCTGCTTCCATGTTCTTAGACCTCCAGAACTGTGAGCTATCATACACCTCTTTTATTTACTAAGCACCACGACTGCCAACCCTTAGGTGATGTGTTATAACAATAGTAAATGGACTGATGCACATGAAAAATATTAGAGTGTATTTCCTTCTCAGTTTGTGGGCATCAGGTCATCTGCTGGTCAAACTAACAGGAGGGTCCAATCTACCAGATGATGGCCTGATGACCTCTTGTAGGCAGCACTGGAGGAATACCTAGCAGACCTGGGGCCAAAGGAGAAACACCCAGAACAATCCTTCAACAGCCCAATCAAGACTGTGGCAGGCAAACAGTTTGTAATTGGGTATGTCAACACTACTGCATGTGCCACTCAACTGACCACTGTCACAAGTCTTACAGTGCACAAGGACAACCCCAGTAAGGTGATCTTGCCTCACTTTGAAGAAAAGAATAGAATGGCATGGAGCATGCTAGTCAACCCAAAGCTACTTTCTGAAGGAGGACCTGCCTTGTCACCCTCCCCAGGACACTGGAAACTTGAAGGTTACTTGTTCTCTTCTCTTCGTCATCATCTAATTTTCCAAGCATAGTCTCTCTCAATAAAGATGTTTCTCTCATTTTGTGCATCCTACCTTTGTGTTTTCATTCTGCATGATCATCCTTAGCTGAAAGTTTGGGTTAAGAGCTGAACAGCCTACTATTCGTCCAGTCCTAATAAACCGCCTCAGGAAGTATTTTTGGCAACAAATCCATTTTCTTGACAGTTGTAAGATTTAATCTCCCTGTTGTTGGAGGATGCTATACATAGGATGTAAAGAGGGTTGCTTCCTGCAGTCTGTATGTCCCCAAAGCATTGCAGTATGACAGCCTCTCTGAGGAGAAGAATGAACCCCTAGAATGAGTCACTGCAACACTGGAAATAGGGCTCTGTGTGGGGTGCAATGAATATTTCACCTCCTCATAAACAAGCTTCCTCCAGAACTGGCACATTCTTGTCATGTGACATTACCTCAAACTAAGTTTCCTGGTAAGTTTTCTTTTCTTTTTCTCTTTCTAATTGAGGTTTTGCCTGACAGTCTAGAATCTGAACATCCCTTGACAGGTGATGCTATTTGGATCTTCCATTACCTCTAGGATATGAAGAGGTGTGGGGCATGGTCCCTCACAGATTCACCTCCCTCTGTCCTCAAAGAAAGTTTGTGAGCTTACACAAGCTCATCCACCTCAAGTTCATGGCTTTTGTGTTTCCCTTCTCCCTCCGCACAAATAAACTGGGACAGCAAACAGCTATATACAAGGGTCTAGAACACATGCTGCAGCTAAGGATGGAGCAAACTTTCCCCAAGTGTGCACTGGGTGCCTGACACTATACAAAGCCAGAAATAGGCACTGCTAGGTTTCATCCTCCCCAAAATCCTACAGGGTAGGTACATTTTTGTCTGCATTGCACAGATGTAGAAACTGAAAGGTTGAGAATTTGTCTAGGGTGATTGAGCCAGTCTGTGATTATAGCAGTGGGTTCTCCATCTGGGGAAATTTTGCTCCCAGGAAACATTTGGTAGTATCTGCAGATGGCACAAAAGGTAAGGAGAGGTGCTACTTGCACTCAGGGCAGTGTCCTGGAACACTGCTAAACACCCTGCAGTACACAAAAGAGCTCCCACAGCAAAAACCTAGTCTGCTCCAAATATCAGTAATATTGAGGCTGAGGAATATCATTCTAGGGGTTATATGATGCTTCCACATGGAGACAGCAATAGCATTTTCAGAACAGGGCTCCAATCAAGATTCTGGTTTTAAGAAAAAAGGAGCGCATTTTTCATTCTGTATGATTTGATCAAGGTCAACCTAGAACTCTCATGAAAGCGTTAGATGTCTTGGGAAGCAGCATGATCCCCCTTCTTAAGCACCACTGTATCTGTGGAGTCCTCTGGGACTAGCAAGAATAGGTCCTGAGCAATAGGGCTGGGGAAAAAAGTGGCCCCCTGCAGTCCAGCCTATTTCTGACTGCAAAGCACAAGTAATTGTCCAGACCTGCAAGGTGTTCTCAGAGAGGATGTAGAAGGCAGGCATATAGAAGGATGATGGTGGAGAGAGCCCCACACACCCACACACCCAGCAGCAGGAGGGCACGAAAGGTCACCTACAGACACCAGTACACCTGTCTTTCCAAATAAAAACCAGAGAATATACACATGGGAGACCCCCATCAAAACCTTGTTATTACCCCCTTGATTTTTCAGAAAATTCAGTCCATACTCATATTCTACTTTATTATAATATTCATGATCAGTTTCTACCATTAGCAATGGAGATCATTCTTTTATATTTTCAGTGTTAGGTGAATGGTGGCATTGAATAAATTCATTCTAGAACTGGGGGTACAGCTCAATGCTACAATACATGCTAGGCCTTAGATTCAATATCTAGCACTATATTAATTAATTAATTCTTTCAACAAACTTCATAAAGCTTGTTTGAGGAGCCAGGCCAAACTTCAAACACAGAACAACTTTAGTGTACCATCATCCTCAGGAAGCAGAGTATACCATCATCCTCAAGAAAAGCAGAGGAAAGACAAAAAATATTAATTAAAATTAAAATAACATTAAACAATAAAAGAAAGCAATGAATATTGACTACTTAACAGAACTGTGAGAACTACTAGTAAGAAAATTTCGGGTTCCAGGAGAGTGCATAATGAAGCTATTTGATCTGAAATAACAAGTGAGAAAAAAATGAACATTGGTCAAAAAGTCAAGTAACTATAAACAGTGCTTTTCACTGGCTGACTTCTGTCAATATTCCTAAGTCCTTGGGAACTGTTTTCTTCTACTTTTGAAAATAAATACTAATAGTTTCGCGGAAGACACTGAATCACCCCGCTGCAGACAGGCAGGTCTGCCCATGCCCTACCGAGGTCCTGAGTGGCACAGAACACACCGAATCAGCCCGCTGCAGACAGGCAGGGCTGTGCACGCCCTACCAAGGTCCTGAGTCGCGCGGAAGATGCCGAATCACCCTGCTGCAGACAGGCAGCCATCTGGTTCCACACTAAAATGATGCAGAGGACACCAGACCACCAGACCAAGGTACTGAGTCCCACTGCTCCCGGCCCAGAGGTAGGGGCTTCTGAGACTCTGTCACACTGCTCCTGGTCCAGAGGAAAGGGCTTCCCAGTCACCATCCCTCCCGCTGCTCCCAGCTCAGAGGAAAGGGCTTTTGGGCCACCTTCTATCCCGCTGTTCCTGGCCCAGAGGAAGGGGCTTCCCAGCCACCATCCCTCTCGCTGCTCCTGGCCCCTGTCCCACCTCACCCAGCTCAGAGGAGAAAATCCGTGCAGGTGCTAACAGCCCTCCGCCCCAGTCAAAATGAGAAAACACGTAAATAAGTCTCAAAACCAGACTTCCAGATCACCTACAGCAACTCCAAAGGGAAATGAGATGGAACACTCTGATACTCAACCACCTGGACCCACTGAACTGGCAACAAAAGGGGATCTGGAAAAAATGGAATCAGGAATAATTTCTCAGATAACAGGAGAAACTGTGCCCCTAGTGCAAGACATGATTAATAAATCTAGAGAGAAGCTCAGGAACATGATGGAATCTCAACATAAGAAACAAATGGAATCCATAAAACAGATGCAAATAGATATCCAGGAGATGAAAAACTCCATTGAAAGTCTACACAGCAGAATGAGCCAATGTGAGGACAGAATTTCAGATATAGAAGATAAGATTGCAATTAGTGACCAGGAAAAGAAAAATTGCTTCAAAATTATAAGGGAACATGAGAAATCAATCCAGCAGCTGCTAGATGATGCAAAGAAGAATAACATAAGACTGATTGGAGTCAATGAAGAAAGAGGAGGGAGTACAGAGGACATAAAAAATCTCTTCACAGAAATAATGGCAGAAAACTTCCCAAGGAGGGGAAAATAACTTGACATACAGATAAGTGAGGCATATAGGACTCCAAATAGCCTTGATCAAAAGAAATCTACACATAGGCATATAATTGTTAAGATTCCAGAAACTCAACTGAAGAACAAAGTTCTCCAAGCAGTCAGAGAAAAGAAACAAATCATATAGAAAGGAAAGCCCATCAGAATCACAGCAGACTTCTCAACACAAACCATCAAGGAAAGAAGAGCTTGGAGTGACGTATTCCAAGCCCTAAAAGAAAACAGCCTCCAACCCAGACTGATGTACCCTGCAAAACTATCTTTCAAAATGGATGGAGAAATAAGATACTTTCATGACAAAGAGCACCTTAGGAACTTTGTGAATACCAAGTCAACACTCCAAAGAATTTTACACAATATCCTAGGAACAGACATTGAGGATCACAACCCCAGGAAGCAAAGCAGAATGAACCCATCTGGCATGACAAGAAATTAAATGCAAAGGGGGAGAACCCAACAAAAAGAAAAAGTCATGGAAATGACAAGTCCATACATTTCAGTTATAACCATCAATGTTAATGGTCTCAATTCACCAATCAAAAGAAATAGACAGGCTCAAGAAGCAAAATCCAACAATATGCTGCATACAAGAAACACACTTAACTCAAAAGGAAACTCATAGACTGAAAGTTAAAGGATGGAAAACAATACTCCATGCCACAGGAACCCGAAAAAAAGCAGGAGTAGCTATCCTCTTTGCAGATCAAGTAGATTTCAAACCAACACTGATGAAGAGAGATGAAGAAGGACACTACATCCTTGTGAAGGGAAGAATCCAAGAGGAAGAGATGACAATCATAAATATCTATGCACAAAACACTAGTGCACCCAACTATATAAAACAAATACTAACGGACATGAAAAGTCATACCTGCACTAATACAATTGTAGTGGGGGACCTCAACATGCCACTCTCACAAATAGATAGATCAACTAGACTAAAAATAAGTAATGAAATACTAGAACTCAATCGAACTCATGAACAAATGAACTTAACAGATGTTTACAGAGTCTTCTACCCCACAAAATTAGAATACACATTCTTCTCAGGTGCACATGGGTCATTCTCAAAAATAGACCACATACTCACACATAGAACATGTTTAAGTAAGTGCAAAGGAATTGAAGTTATCCTCTGTATATTATCAGACCATAGTGCAATGAAATTGGGGATCCATAGCAAAAGAAACTCAAAAAGTTTGATAAACACGTGGAAATTGAACAACACACTTCTGAATAACTGATGGGTCACAGAGGAAATTAAAGAAGAAATCAGACAGTTGCTTCAATTAAATGACAATGACAATACAACATATTGGAATCTATGGGACACAATGAAAGCAGTCTTACGAGGGAAATTCATAGCAATGAATACACATATTAGGAAAACAGAACGAGCCCAATTAAACAACCTGATGCTGAACCTCAAGCTTCTAGAGAAAGAACAGCAGGACAACCCCAAAGCTCATACAAGGGAGGAAACTATAAAAATCAGAGGAGAAATCAATGCAATGGAGACTAAGAGAACAATACAAAAAATCAATGAAGCCAAGAGTTGGTTCTTTGAAAGAATCAACAAAATTGACAAACCTTTAGCCAACTTTGTCAGAAAAAGGAAAGAAAAGGCTCAAATCCATGCAATTAGGAATGAAAAGGGTGAAATTACAACTGACCCAGCAGAAATCCAGAGGATCATCAATACCTGCTTCCAGAACCTATACACCAACAAGATGGACAACACAGAAGAAATGGACAGATTCCTAGATACATATGAATTACCAAAGTTGAACGAAGAAGACCTAAAAATTCTGAACAACCCAATATCAACCAATGAAATTGAAAATGTAATTAAAAACTTATCAACTAAGAAAAGCCCAGGCCCTGATGGCTTTACTGCTGAATTCTACAAGACATTTAGAGAGGAACTGCTGCCACTACTGTTTAAACTCTTCAATGAAATTGAAAGGGAAGCAATACTCCCAAATTCATTCTTGGAAGCAAGCATCACCTTGATCCCCAAAGCAGAGAAAGACCCAACTGAAAAAGAGAAGTATAGGCCAATCTCACTAATGAACATAGATGCAAAAATCCTTAATAAGATACTGGCAAATAGAATGCAGAAGATCATCAAGAAGATCATACACCCTGAACAAGTAGGTTTCATCCCAGGGATGCAGAGATGGTTCAATATACGCAAATCAATCAATATAATACACTATATCAATAGAGCCAAGGACAAAAACCATATGATTATCTCCATAGACACAGAAAAAGCATTTGACAAAATCCAACATGTATTTATGATAAAACCCCTACAAAAAAATTGGAATAGATGGTCTCTACCTCAAACTGATAGAAGCCATCTAGGAAAAACCAACAGCCAATATCATACTAAATGGTCAAAAACTGAAATCCTTCACACTATAATCAGGAACAAGACAAGGATGTCCACTATCACCTCTCTTGTTCAATATAGTTCTGGAAACATTAGCCATGGCAATTAGACAAGAGAAAGAAATAAAAGGAATAAAGATAGATAATGAAGAAGTCAAATTGTCATTATTTGCACATGACATGATACTCTATATAGAAGACCCCAAGAACTCCACCAAAAGTCTTCTAGACTTAATAACCAAATTCAGTCAAGTAGCTGGTTACAAGGTCAACACACAAAAATCAATAGCTTTCCTCTACACCAATGACAGACTCACTGAGAGAGAAATAGGGCAAATAATTCCTTTCACAATAGCATCCAAACAACAGAAATACCTAGGAATCAACCTAACAAAAGAAATCAAAGACCTCTTCTCTGAAAACTATGGCACTCTGAAAAGAGAGATTGAAGATGATATCAGAAAATGGACAGACATCCCCTGCTCCTAGATAGGAAGGATTCATATAGTAAAAATGGCCATACTTCCAAAACTGCTATATAGATTTAATGCAATTCCAATTGAGATCCCACAGCATACTTCATGGACCTTGAGAAAACAATCCAAAAATTCATTTGGAACAAGAAGAGACCCAGAATAGCAAAAGCAATTCTAGGTAACAGAGACATGGCAGGGGGTATCACAATCCCCAACCTGCAACTATACTACAAAGCTACTGTGATAAAAACAGCATGGTACTGGCAAAGAAACAGACTTGAGGACCAGTGGAATAGATTAGAAGATGCAGAAACAATGCCAGACACACTCAGCCATCTCATCTTCGATAAAGGAGCCAAACACCCTCACTGGAGGAAAGGTAGCCTCTTTAATAAATGGTGCTGGAAAAATTGGGCTTTAACTTGCCAAAGATTAAAACTAGACTCATATCTCCCACCATGCATTAAAGTAAAATCAAAATGGATTAAAGATCTAAATATTAAAATAGAAACTCTGAACCAGTTGGAACACAGGTTAGGTAGAACCCTTGAAGACATCGGTGTAGGAAAAGATTTTATGAACAAAACCTCAGTTGCCCATGAACTAGCACAAACAATCAACAAGTGGGATGTCTTCTTATTAAAAGGCTTCTGCACAGCAAGAGAAACCACCAGCAGTGTGAAGAGACAACCCACAATGTGGGAAAATATCTTCACCTGCTCTTCCTCAGACAAAGGTCTACTATCTTGAATCTATAAAGAACTTAAAAATATCAGACCTCCCAAATTTAAAGACCCAATCTGAAAATGGGCATCTGAAATGAACAGACATTTCTCAGACAAAGAAGTAGAAATAACAAATAAATACATGAAAAAATGTTCAACATCACTGGTCATTCGAGAGATGCAAATGAAAACAATGCTGAGATTCCTCTTCACTCCAGAAAGAAATGCTGCTATCATGAAATCAACCAATAACAAATGCTGGCGGGGCTGTGGGGAAAGAGGAACCCTGCTCCACTGCTGGTGGGAGTGTAGACTGGTGCAAGCACTGTGGAAATCAGTATGGAGATACCTCAAATATCTAGGACTGGAAGGCCCATTTGACCCTGCTATTCCACTGCTGGGGATCTTCCCCAAAGAATTAAAGGAATCATACCACAGTGATATATGTGTGCCCATGTTCATAGCAGCACAGTTTGTGATAGCTAAAACTTGGAAACAGCCCAAATGCCCATCAACTGGAGACTGGATAAAGAAAATGTGGTTTTTTAAAATAAAATGGAGTACTACTCAGCCATAAAAAATGAGAAATGAGAGACATGTATAGCTAAGTGGATGCACATTGAGGCGATACTCTTAAGTGAAATAAATAGGACACACATGAATAAATACCAAATAGTTTCTCTGGTGTGAGAAGCTGAAAGTGTAAATAAGGACGAAATGTATAATAGGAAATGTGAAATAGGAAGAAAAGGGGAAAAGGGGAAGGAAGTGGGAGGGCTAAGTGAAAGGATAGAAGGGAATGGGATTAATATGAGAAAATGGAAAAATAGGAACAAAATCCTTGTAAATAGGGAGGAATGGAGGGGTTGAAGGGAGGGCTGGGTAAGGGTGAAAAATAAGAACCAAGAGAGACTATGTAAAGGTGCAAATTTCCAATGATGAATGTCATTATATTGTATACCTGAAATGTACCAATAATTAGAATGAATAATCGATAATGTAAAATAGGAGGAAAAGGTCCAAAGGGGTAGGGGTAGTGGGAGGGGCAGGGGAAAGGAAAGAAGGGAAAGGAAAAATGCTGAGAAATGGAAAAAATGGAAATAAAGTCTTTGTAAATAGGGAAGGGTGGAGGGTGTGAAGGGAGAGCTAGGAATGGGGAAAAAATAAGAACCAAGATGCATTATGTAAAGGTACAATTCTCAATGAAAAATGTAATTGTGTTGTATACCTACAATGTACCAATAAAAGAAATTAATTTAAAAAAATGTAAACACAGAAGTATATTTAACAAGATGAGAAAGTGATCTTGCCCTCATTCTACACCTTTTTCCAGAGGTGTTGAAGTAAACATCTTGACCTCACACATCCAGTACTCTTTAAAAATGGGTTTTTATGTATCTACAAATAAAATTATGCTTGTGTGCTTTAGGCTTGTTAACACAAATAACAAACTTGAACATAAAAAAAACAACAACAAAAAAGAAAATAAATACTAATATAATCTTTACTTAATTTTTAATTGTACTTATTATATAAAATATGTTTTGAAACATTCGTACATTGTAAAATGGCTTAATCAAGCAGATTAACATATGCATAGACTCACATGATTATTATTTATGCAGTGAAAATATAAAATTATGAAGAATGCAATACAACTGCCATATGCAGTCATGGCATATGCCTATAGTTCCAGCACTCTGGGAGGCAGAAGCAGGAAGCTCCCAAGTTTGAGCCTAGCCTGACCAATTTAGTAATATAGCAAGACTTTGTCTCAAAACAAAAAAATTTGAAAGGGCTAGGGCTGTAGCTCAGTACAAAGGCCCTGAGTTCAATCCTCAGTACCACAAAAAAGTAATACATTATATTAACTATAGTCACTGTTTTGTACAATAGTTCTTTGAACTTATCCCTCCTGTCTAACTGAAATTTTGTGTCCTTCAACCAACATCTTCCAAACTCTGTCCATATCCTGTCATTGCTTTCTTTTACATACGAAGACAATTTTCTCTATTGTAAACTCCTAGAGAATTCCTTTTTCCTTTTTAAATCAACTCTGTTGAAGTATGCTTGCATTCAGTAAAGGATACTGTTGTGGTTTGAATCTAGAATGCCTCCAAAGGGCTCATATCTTCAGAAGTGGGGCTTTTAGAAGGTGATCAGATTATGGGGGTGCTATACGACTTGGGATTAGGAAGTGAGTTCTGGTCAAAAGAGGTGGTTTGCTGGGATTTGGGGTCATGACCTGGAAGGGAATGCTTACCTGGCCATGTAGTTCAGAAGCCTTTGGAACTGCTTTGTGGGAGGGTCTTGGAAAGTTTGTACATAGATGTGGGCTACAGAATCCCTAGAATGCTGTAAGTCAAGCTTGATGACCAGTAGTGATTAGAGCTCAGAAGACTAGAAAGGCTTTAGGAGGGCTCAGGAGGTTTCAGATGGGACCAAGGACTCCATTTGCCAGCTGGACTCAAGGCCATGTGTATTATCCTGTAACAAAACATTTACCTAAATTTTACCCATGTCCTGAGATTTTGCAGGAGACTGAGATTAAAGGTGATGGACTAATTGATCTGGTGGAGGAAATTTCAAGGCATCTCAACATTTAGGCTGTAGCATGGATACTGCTAGTAGCCTTTAGCAAGGTTTATACTGAAAACCAGGAGCAATAACCTCACCTTAAAAGTTTTCAGTTTCACCAGAATGGAAGTACTTGTAAACTTGAAGCAGAGGAGAGTTTGGTTGCTGAGAATATTAGCATTAGAAAGAAGCCAAGTTCTTCATATCAGGACAAAATAGAAAAGATAACTTGAGGGCATTCCAGGAATCAACAAGACCTTACCCTTCCCAGGTTCGAAAGTCCAAAGTAAAAGACTTTGCTTTGATCAGAGAGCCCTAAGGTGTCCTGTTGGAGAAGGGCTGCCTAGGGAATTAGTTTGCAAGAATTCCACATATATTTCACAGTGCTCATCTATCCAGGCACTGCAGCCATGATTCAACAGGGCCTGGCTACTGCTTAAACTGGTGTCTCAGTGAGGAGAAAGTGATTAAAACATGTACCAATTTTCAGTATATGGTTAGATGAGTTTTGACAAGTATCAACACCCCTCTATCACCACAATCAAGATATAAACCATTTCCATCAATCCAAAGTAAGCTCTTGTCTGTTTGCAGTCAATCACCCAGTCCTAGCCCTAAGCAACCACTGATGTGTTTTATGGAATTTGTCTTAGCACTAATTCTCAGGCTCAAAGCCTATAAGACAAAATTTCTACCCAAGCTGATTCCCTAAATTTAGTTTGTTGTGACATTATGGAATGGGCAGCTGCCAATAAAAAAGCTCTACATCACCTGTGGGAATGTTCCTATTTAAAGGATAAGACAAAAGAAAAACTCTTGTTTAGTTTAGAGGAACACTCTTTTTCCTTTTGGGGCAACATTGGGCTGACTTTTTAATAGCAAGAGGAGACACAGACTATGCAATATGAATTTAAAATGGCAAAATAAGGGCTGAGAATGAAGCTCAGTGATGAACCACTTGCCTAATCTGTGCAAGGACATGGGTTCAATCTCCAGTACTGCCAATTCCCTAAGATGAATGTGATTATTATGTATTGCAAACCTATACTAGGAAAACAAGATGGCAATAAAGGGGCCCAGGTAGCCTTCCCAGTGGAGCCACCTCTTTTCCCTGTCCCTGAGTCCCAGATCCACTGCCCAGGACTATGTAAAAGAATGCTTTTGTCACTGTTTTTGGGAGAGATCTGTAAAATCAGAACTTAGCTTTCTACTGTGAATTCCTAATCCCTTTTCAAAAAGACAAAGCCTTTACCATTCAAGTGAGCAATTTAAAATGGCAGAAGTAATTGCACAAAGGAAAGATGACAAGATTTAGTTCAACCTTCATCTTCTTCATACCTGGAGCTGGTCCTGATCTCCTGAGTCCTTTCAAAAGAGAATGGATTTCTCAGGACAGATTACCTGCTCTCAGGTATCTGTTGAATACCTGTACCCTTTATTTCCCTTTCTTTTTCTGATATTTGTTTTCCTCAGAAGAAGGAATGGATCAGGAAAAGTGGATGGAAATCCTCTTTATGATGAAAAAAAAATGCTCCCAGCAAACAATCACTGGAAACACGTATGTTATAATGGAGAAGGCTTCATTATAATGTGGATGTGAGACCTCTTGGCAGTTAGTCTGTGCCCTCTTACATCTCAGTGCCCTGAATTTACCTCCTTGGCAAGTAAAACACAGACCTCAGAAAGCAAGAGGAAGAACAAGGAGAGCTGATATTTCTTGTACTTCTGCTAGTATATAGACAAAGTGTTCTTCTGAGCATTACTTTAGATAAATCTGCAGTTGTATATGACAGGCAGAACCAAAATGAACCAGTCAGATATTCTTCTCTACTTTCAGAAGAAATAAACTAAGTCTTGCACCTCCTTCATTTTTCCTAGAAGCATTATTCTCTAATTAGCCTCCTGCTTGGCTACAGGGAAATGTTCATAATTTCTGAGCAGTGGCTGCTGCCTGGAGAGACAGAAACACATTGCACCTCAACCTGACTGATTCCATCGACATCACAGCCCCTACAGATTGATAAACATCTAGCTTTCTCCTGAGTCCTATGCTGGAGTATTTCACAAGAGGCTGCATGATGTCAGAAGAAAAGTCATAAAAGTGTAGTTGGCAGGCTTGAGTAGAATCCTGCCTCTGCC
Organism: Heterocephalus glaber; assembly: GCF_053883595.1. Classification (NCBI taxonomy): domain Eukaryota; kingdom Metazoa; phylum Chordata; class Mammalia; order Rodentia; family Bathyergidae; genus Heterocephalus; species Heterocephalus glaber. The sequence continues at coordinate 881,317 of NW_028258344.1, read as the reverse complement.
ACTTACAGGTTTGGTGACTGGGGAGTTAGTTGACTCAAGAACTCTGCATTTTCTCATCAATGTCATAAGGATAATAATACCATCTGTATGAGCAACATCACAGGCTGAGTATAAGAAGCAAATGTAATGGAACTGCATGAAGAAGGAGTTTCATGAGCTCAAAAACAATTCTAAATTCATTCTCTGACCACCTCACATGTCAGTTTCTGAGATCAGAATGCTTTTCCTTTTTCTTTGCATGTGATGCACATCACACCAGTGTGATAGATGGGCACATATGTTCACAGGCCATAGGCAGCCTACAGGACTTCCACAGGGGTGGCTGAGAGGCATGACACAGTCTTCCTTATATCCAAGCTGTTCACTTGCAGTTGATGGAAAGACCCCTGTTCTGTTGCCAGCAGAAAACTCTAGAAGCACTCATTCTAAATGCATCCCTGCCTTCTGTGCTATATTGCAAGAGGCCAGTCCAGCCTCTGTTGGGAAGATTCTTAGCCCTCTGCCCACTTCTGGTCACCTTCAGTCCTTTCCCTCCCCCAGCACTACCATATCCCAGCCTCCACCTGCTTCAGTGCTGTGCTGCCCCTCAGCCCAGGGAACATCTTGCCCAGGAACTGTTGAGCTATTTGGCTGGGGAAACTGCTGCTCAGCTGAAGAGTGAGTGCCTCATCGTAGCCACCGCATCTATTCTGCCTCATGCAGAAGGGAGAAGGATAGTTATTCTTTTTATTATGAGAGCACTAGGCTATGCCAAGTAAATTATTCCAATGCAGGGAAATTTTACAAGCTACATTTCTTCCCCCCTCACATGTCTCCTGCTGCTGCTCAGCGTTTTTCTTCTCCCATAACTGTGTGTCTTTTCTCAGCATGCAACTGCAAATGCCACTTCTTGGCATAGTAGCTATGAAAAGATACTTTCAATTTTTTAAATTATGTTCTAGGACTGTTTTAAACAAATTCATCTCAATTTTAAGAATCAAATTAATCATGCAAGAATCCAAATCAGTTGATTTATTACCTAAGCTATTACCAGATAAGTCCCTTAGTACAGTGATGAAGGGTCTGTCACCTTTTGCCTTTTCCACCCAGGAAAATCTAAGTGTGAATTTTAGCAGCGGTCTCTACTTGCAAAAGAGAAAACAGTACCCCCAGGAGCAATTTCTTTTTTTCATGTGTAACTCTTTGTCAGAAAACAACTCTTAAAAACAGAAGTCTTCATAAGACATGGGCAGGGGCTGCAGTATAGTGTCCCAACATCTGAAGTCTGTCTTCAACCAGGGGAAACAGAAATTTTCCTGCTCCCCAATCATGATGGGCTCTGGCCACCTATCAGGGAGATGTAGCAGAGAAAGGAGGACAGGTAGAGGGGAACTTTTGAGCAGGAAACAGGACAGCAGCTTCCTCTGACCCCTTCCATGGCTGGATTGAATTTCTACACACTTTCATTCAAGTGATCAGAGAACTTCTGCCATATTAATTTTCTACTGCTGTTCTGTCCTTCTTGTATCCCTTCCAATTAGCACCCCTGGATAGTGAGGGAGGGAGGAGGACTTTGGAGCCTGCAGGCTCACATTGGCCCTATTTGCAAATTCCCAACTTTCTCCTTCCTCCTCCCAGCTGTCTTTCAAACACATGCAGTTCTCCCACTTCTCCTGCCACAATAGTACCTGAGTGATGCAGGACACATGACATATAGGCCTGCAGGTGTGATAGCATTATCATGACACCACTATCTGGGCCCTTCTGAACTCTGCAGCCTCAGAGCTCCCTCCCCCGCAGGTTTTGCCCACCTCTGCTCCTGTACCCCACAGCTGGGCATCTCAGGCTCAGGCTGCTTTGTCAGTCCTGTCATTTTTCACAGCCACTGATGTGGCTTTGTTCTGGTTGTCACAGTGATTGAGGTACCATTTCATGGGTCCTGCAGCCCTGGATAATTGGGTCACCACAGCCCCCATCAAAAGGCTGCAAATACTCAGAGTGTGGCTCTGAAATCAGCCTCTCCATCCCTCCTCCAGGTACATGGGAACTCCAAGACACTTTCCAGACCACCGAGGTCAAAACAGGCTCATGGTCAGTAAAGGATCCTTCTCCTATGCCTAAATACACCCAATTGTCATTTATTTACTCTGTAGTGACTGCAGGATGTTTCTCGTAGAGACTAGGTAAGATGGTGAACTCCATCCCCCGCCAACACTTGTCTATTTCTAAAGAGTGGGTTTGGACCACCAGCTGCCCATGGAGCCACGATGGTAGAGCCATGCGGGGAGCAGAGCGCCCAGGACTCACTGAGCCCAGCTCTGTCCGGCTGGCTACACTCACTTGAGACCAAGGGCTTGTAAGGCCCACCAGCCTTCTGGGAGCCACTCAAGTGCCTACAACAACAGTGCCAACCCCACCCCACCCCCCACCTCTGGCCTCTTGGCTGTGTAGCTACCTGGTTCCACACTACAGAGGCACAGGGGGACATAAAGGCCATTGTCCTGAGCTGCAGAAGTGAACAAGAGACAGAGGGCCTCTCTCAGGCTCCCTGATGATAACTGAAGCCCACTGGAAAAGTGAAGAGAATCTCTGCAGTAAAGTCACACCAGACCACTATAATTGGTAAGTTAGAAGGCTCATCACCTCCCGTCAGAACCTGGACTATCTCCAGGGGAAAGGGAGCTGGAACCTGCAATAGAACCTTGTGCAGTTCAACCCTGCAGGAGGACAGGGAGCTCAACTTGGGACTTACAGCCAGAAGCCTCTCTGAATCTCACAGGTCTGTGACTGGCTTCCTGAGACTCATTGACTTATAACTTCACACTGCTGCCCATGTCATCTATTGTGACAGCTGAGATATATACTGAAATAGTACCTTCATTTTCATCTTTTATTTGTTATTTTCAAAATTACCATTATTTTTTGGCTTTTATTTTTCATTTTTTCCTTCTTTTTCTACTCTTTTAAAATTTTTTATTTTTCTCTTCTTTCTTTTTTCTTTCCTCTCTCTCTCTCCCTCCCTCCCTTGCTGTCCCACATTGTTCTTCATCTCCCTTTGTGTTCCTGTTCTGGCCCTAATTCATATTTCTTCTTTATTTTTCTTTTCTTCTCTTTCCTTCTCTCACCTGTGTCCTCTGGCCTCACTGCTAACCTTCCCCTATCCTTCTACCTACCTATCCCACCCTCCTCAACTCCTTCTAACTCCCCATTCCAAGGGGTGAAGTTACTATATTAAAGTTTATTCACTATAAACATATGTTGGGTTGGTCCTTGATTTTGATTTAATTCACACAGTTAAAGGTGATAGATTAATAACTACCACAAATTCTCATTTTCTAAGAGGTACTCAATGTTACTGTGTTGGCTAATTGTATCACTTGGGCTAAGGTGTTGTGATTGATCTAATCAGTTGTCCTTCCTGGTACAATGAAAATGAGACAGCCTCAGAGCCATTAGAGACTCAAAACCTAAAGACCAGCTATATCTGGAAGACACCTCTGAGAAGCAATCATTCCACAAGGGTTCTAAATACATGAACAAAGATACTTACAGTAAGCAACTTCAAAGTATCAACTCAGGAACTAAACCAAGGACAGTACCAAAAACAAAAATGAGAAGACATTGAGGTAAGGTGACTTCCACCCCACAAAAGGCAAATTCTGGGGAAAATGAGGTTGAAAAGTCCGATAATCAACCACCTGGACACCCTGAACTGATAGCACAGGAAGTAACAAAACAGATGAATGAAGCTCTAGAAAAATTCAAAACAGAAATAATCTTCCAGATATCCACAGAGATGGTGAGCAGAGTGAAAGACATGATTAGAGGATCTAGAACAGAAACAGATAAAATAAAATAGATGAGCTCAGAAATATGCTGGAAGCCATGAATGCCCAGCATAAGAAAGAAAAGGAGACCATGATTGCCCAACATAAGAAAGAAATGGAATCCATGAAACAGATTCAAACAATTATTGAGGAAATTAAACACTCCATTGAAAGCATACAGAACAGATTAAGGGAATCTGAAGATAGAATATCAGATATAAAAGACAGGATTGTGGTTAAGGACCATGAAAACAGAGATTTCTTAAAAATAGTAAGGGACCATGAGAAATCAATCCAGCAGCTGCTAGATGATGCAAAGAACAACATAAGACTGATAGAAGTCCATGAAAAAACAGGAGAAAGTACAATGGACATAAAAAAAAAACTGTTCACAGAAGTAATAATAGAAAACTTCCAAGACAGAGGTGGAGAATTGGACATACAGATAAGTGAGGCATATAGAACTCCAACTAGCTATGATCAAAAAAAATCTACACCTAGACATATAATAGTCAAGATCCCAGAAACCCAACATAAGAACAAAATCCTACAGGCAGTTAAAGAAAAGAAACAAATCACCTACAAAGAAAAGCCCATCAGAATCAAACCAGACTTCTCAACACAAACCCTCAAATCAAGGAGAACCTGGAGTCAAATATTTCAAGCCCTAAAAGAAAATAACTTCCAACCTAGACTGTTGTATCCAGCAAAATTATCTTTCAAAACTGATGTGGAAATTAGGCACTTCCATGACAAAGAACACCTGAGAAATTTCATGAACACCAAACCATCACTCCAAACAATTCTAAGCAATATCCTAGAAAAAGACAATGAAGGTCACAATTCCATGAGACCCAACAGAGGGAAGCCACCAGCCAAGATAAGGCACTAAAGGGAAAGGGGGGAAAAATAAGAAATAAAAGAGCCAACAATAGTAAAACATCATGACAAGGATGAGTCAATATCTGTCAATTATAACTATCAATGTTAATGGGCTCAATTCACCAATCAAAAGAAATAGACTGACAGAATGGATTAAGAAGCAAAATCTAGCAATATGCTGTATACAAGAAACACATGTAACTCAAAAGGAAATTCATAGACTGAAAGTAAAAGGATGGAAAACAGTTCTCCATGTGACAGGAAGCCAGAAAAAAGCAGGCATAGCAATTTTATTTGCAGACAAAGTAGATTTCAAACCAAAACTAATTAAGAGAGACAAAGACGGTCACTACATCCTTGCGAAGGGAACAATCCAAGAGGAAGAGATGCCAATCCTAAATATATATGCACCAAATACAAATGCCTGCAACTACACAAAACAAATATTGATGGACATTATTTGAAAAACCAAATAAGCACTAACATAATTATAGTGGGGGACCTCAATAACCCACTATCACAAATAGACAGATCATCTAAACAAAAAAATTAATAAGGACATTCTAGAATGGAACCAAGCTATTGAACAAATGGACTTAATAGATGTTTACAGAGTGTTCCACCCCACAAAATCAGAATACACATTCTTTTCTGCTGCACAGTGGTCATTCTCCAAAATAGACCACATTCTAGCTCATAGGACAAGTCTAAGTAAATGTAAAAGAACTGAAGTTACCCCTGTATATTATCAGACCATAGTGCAATAAAATTGGAGATCAATAACATAAGAACCCGCAAAACTCCCACAAACACATGGAAATTGAATAACAACCCCCAGAACAAACAATAGGTCACAGAGGAAATTAAAGAAGAAATTAGACAATTTCTACAAATAAATGATAATGCCAGTACAATATACAGGAATCGAATTGATGGGACACAATGAAAGCAGTTCTACATGGGAAATTCATAGCAGTGAATGCCCATACTAGGACAACAGAGAGAACTCAGATAAACAACCTAATGCAGAACCTCAAGCTCCTAGAAAAAGAAGAGCATAACAAACCCAAAGCTTGTACATGAAAGGAAATTATAAAGATCTGAGCAGAAATCAAGGCAATGAAGACAAAGAGGACACAAAAAATTAATGAATCAAAGAGTTGGTTTTTTTAAAGAATAAATAAAATCGATAAACCTTTAGTTAACCTTATCAAAAAAAGTAAAGAAAAGGCTCAAGTCTAAGCAATTAAGAAAGAAAAAGGTGAAGCCATGACAGAGCCAGATAAAGAGAATCATCAATACCTACTTTGAGAACCTGTACTCTAATAAAATGGAAAACACAGAAGAAATGGACAGATTCCTAGATACATATGAATTAACAAAGTTAAATGAAGGAGATATAGAAATTCTAAACACCCCAATTACAACGAGTGAAGTTGAAAGTGTAATAAAAAATTTATCAACAAAGAAAAGCCCAGGTCCAGATGGCTTCACTGCTGAATTCTACAAGACATTTAAAGAAGAACTATCACCATTACTCTTTAAACTCATCAAGGAAATTGAAAGGGAAGCAAGGCTTCCAAATTCATTCCTGGAAGCAAGTGTTACTTTGATTCCAAAACCAGGGAAAGACCCAACCCAAAAAGAGAACTACAGACCAATCTCCCTAATGAACATAGATGTAAAAATCCTCAACAAGATACTGGCAAACAGAATACAGAGGGTCATCAAGAAGATCATACACCCTGACCAAGTCGAATTTATCCCAGGGATTCAAGGATGGTTCAACATACATAAATCAATAAATGTAATACACTATATTAACAGAGTCAAGGACAAAAACCATATGATCATCTCAATAGATGCAGAAAAGGCATTTGACAATATCCAGCACCCATTCATGATACAAACACTACAGAAAATTGGAACAGAAGGTCTTTATCTCAACCTGATTAAGGCTATTTATGAAAAATCAACAGCCAACATCATACTAAATGGTCAAAAACTGAAAACTTTCACTCTAAAATCAGGAACAAGACAAGGATGCCCACTATCACCACTCCTGTTCAATATAGTTCTGGAAACATTAGCCACAGCAATTAGAAAAGAGAAAGAAATAAAAGGAATAAAGATAGGAAAAGAAGAAAATAAACTGTCATTATTTGCTGATGATATACTTTAAATAGAAGACCCAAAAACTCCATCAAAAGTCTTCTAGACCTAATTGACAGATTCAGTAGAGTAGCTGGATACAAGGTCAACACTCAAAAAAACAATGGCCTTCTTATACACAAATAGCAGACTCATTGAGAGAGAAATTTGGGATAGAATTCCTTTTACAGTACCATCCAAAAAAATGAAAGACCTAGGAATCAACCTAACAAAGAAACCAAAAGACCTCTACACTGAAAACTACAGCACTCTGAAAAAGGAGAGCCAGGAGGATATAAGAAAATGGAAAGACATCCCTTGTTCCTGGGTAGGAAGAACCAATATAGTGAAAATGGCCATACTTCCAAAACTACTATATAGATTTAATTCAATGCTGATTGAAATTCCAACAATATACTTCACAGAACTAGAGAAAACAATCCAAAAGTTCATTTGGAACCATAAGAGACCTAGAATAGCTAAAGCAATTCTAAGCAACAGAGACATGGCTGGGGGTATCACAATCCCCAACTTGAAACTACACTACAAAGCTACTGTGATAAAATTAGCATGGTACTGGCAAAGAAACTGACCCAAGGATCAGTGGAGTAGATTAGAAGATGCAGAAATAACTCCAGACATACTCAGCCACTGCATCTTTAATAAAGGAGCCAACCACCCTCACTGGAGGAAAGATAGTCTCTTTAATAAATGATGTTAGAAAAACTGGATTTCAACCTGCCAAAGAATAAAACTAGACCCATACCTATCACCATGCACTAAACTAAGATTGAAGTGGATTAAAGACATAAATATTAAGACAGAAACACTAAACTTGCTGGAAGATAAGTTAGGTAGAACTCTTGAAGACATTGGCATAGGAAAAGACTTTATGAACAAAACCTCAGTAGCATGGGAGGTAGCAGAAAGAAACAACAACTGGGATCTCATCTTATTAAAAAGCTTCTGCACTCCGACAGAGCTAAGAGACAACCTAAAATGTGGGAAAAAATTTTTAGCAGCTGTACCTCAGACAAAGGTCTGCTATCTAGAATATGTAAAGAATTGAAAAAAATCATACCCCCCAATTCAAAGACCCAATTCAAAAATGAGCATCTGAAATGAACAGACATTTCTCAGACAAAGAAGTAAAAGCAGCAAACAAATATATTAAAAAAAATGTTCAACATTACTGAGATATCTGAAATGTTACTGAAATGTTCAACATTCCAGAGATGCAGATGAAAACAACATTGAGATTCCACCTCACCACAGAAAAAATGGCTGCTATCAAGAAATCAACCAATCTCAAATCCTGGTGAGGGTGTGGAAAGAAAGGAACCCTTTTCCATTGTTGGTGGGAGTGCAGACTGGTGCAACCCCTGTGGAAGTCAGCATGAAGATACCTCAAAAAACTAAGAGTAGAGGTCCCATTTGACCCAGCTATTCCCCTGTTGAGTATCTTCCCAAAGGAATTAAAAGAATCATACCACAGTGATATATATGCACCTATGTTCATAACAGCACAATTTCTAATAGCTAAAACTTGGAAGCAGCCCAACTACCCATCAACTGGAAACTGGATAAAGATGTGGTTTTTTATAAAATGGAGTACTACTCAGCCATAAAGAACAAGAAACTAGAGACATTTATAGCTAAATGGATGCATATTGAGGCCATACTCTTAAGCGAAATAAATTGGACACACATGTGTAAATACCAAATGATTTCTCTAGTGTGAGAAACTGAAAGTGTAAATAAGGATTAAAAAGAATAATTCATAATTTGAAATAGGAAAAAGTCCAAATGTGTAGGGTTGGTGGGAGGGGAAGAGGAAAGGGAAGAAGGGAAAGGAAAAATTATGAGAAAAGAAAAAAAAAATGGAAACGAAATCTATGTAAATAGGGAAGGGCTGAGGAGGTGAAGGGTGCACAGGTAATGGGGAAAAAAAAAGAATCAAGATACATTATGTACAGGTACAAGCACCCAATGTTAAATGTAAATGTATTGTATACCTAAAATGTACCAATAAAAGAATAAAAAAAAAGTGGGTTTGAAGGAGGTGAATGCAGCACACTGACCTAGTGGCTGCCTACCTCCACTCCCATGATCCACCATCAGAAGGAGTCACTTACCCCATATCACACCTCCATCTGTAAGTGGTGTTGGCCCTACCCTCTTTCCTGGAATAATAATGACTGATGAACCAGAGGGAGAAAAAGAAAGCAGATTGCAGGTAAAAGAAAACCCCAAACATTACCCCCATGGTAGTTCTTAAAGCTGTCTAACAATAACAAAAATACACAAAGTCATAGCCATTGTTAAATGAAAAAGGAAACATGGCTATCCATCTCAACATCACTGAATTTAAGCAATCAAACACTATGTCAGAGAAATTTTTATAGTGACAATTTGTTTGAACTAGAAGTTCCAGAATGCTAGAGAGCATTTAGGAAATTGCCACTTTTTAGTTGAGAAAAATGAAATATTGCGATTTTAAATGATTCAGTGTAGGTCCTAAGCCCTATGGGAGTTAGCACCAGACATCACAAGTACTAGTCTACCAGTGAAGCCTGATGGAATTGCAGTGATTAGCTATAGATACAGGGAAAAGTGAAACAAAAAGTCAAAGCAAAATATATGCACAGCATGATCTATGAGACAAGAATAGATGCAAACTGGGGAGATTTTAGGAGTCTGGAGTATCTAGACAATTAGTTACTGCCATAGGCTGAATGTCTTCCAAAAATCATATGTTGAAAGCCTAACCCCTGTGATGCTTTTTGGACATGAAGATTTGGGAGGTGACTAGGTCACCAGGAGAGAGTTTGCTTCTCTCTCCCCACATGTGAGCACAGTAAGAAGACAGTATTCTTCAGATGTGGAAAATGGCTATTATGGCTTGTGACTAGATGTCCCCCCATAGCCTCATGTGGTCATAGCTGGAGCTTTTCAGAGGAGACTGAATCTAGAGTGTGTGATGCCAGGATCAAGGATGTGTGATTACTAAATTAGTCCACTAATCAATTTGGCATAGTTCTAGGTGTAGTTAATGGGACAGCCCACCTTAGGTGTGAGTGCCATCCACCCTAAGGGCATGTAGCCTTGATGGAAAATAAGAAACATAAAGAGGGCTGCTGTGGCTGCTTCTGCTTCCTCACTACTTTGCTACTTTGCTGCTTTGCTGCCTTCCTGCCTTCTGCCCACCATGAACTGTTTCTCCTCTGTGATGCTCCTCTGCCATGTCACCCTACCTTAGAGCCAGCTAACTATGAACTGAAATCTCTACAAACTGTGAGCTACAATAAACGTTTCCTCCTTTACCTTTGGATGTTGGGTATTTTGTCTCAGCAACAAGAAAAGTAACTAAGACAATGCCCTCAGCAGAACCCAACCATACTGTGACTCTGATCAGAGGCTTCCTGTTTCCAGAACTGGGTAGAATAAACTTCTGTGGTTTACCCATTTGAGCTATTGTAATTGTGATAGTAGCCTGACTGGACTAAGACAGGCAGTTCAAAGAAAATGTCCATACTGTACTGGTCTATTTATTTCACTACTCCTTAATAGAGATTCCTTGTATGCTGGGCTCTGTGCTAAGTCAGGGCTGAGCATAAATAAGAGTAAAATAGCAACATGTGAAGTAGAGAGTACATATTCCAAGAACAGAATAAAAGAGGGAGTCACAAACTGAGCAACAAGTTGGGATAAAGAAAGATAAAAATATAGAGTCCAGATTCCAAGCAAGATATCTACACAAACCCATTGCATTTAGAATATTGTATACTGAATTAACGATCTGTCACAGGCAAGAAGTTTCTCCTGTGTTTCTTGCTAAGACAAGAGCCTCTCCCAAGGAAGAATGTTTAGTGTACAACATCCTGTATCACCCAGTTCCTTTATGCCCTCTACCTCCCAGACATTGGCTGTTAGAACTACTATTTCCCACTTTACTACTTCATCTCCTAAAGATAAGCATGTGTATTCACCAAAGTAAAGGCTTCTGATTAGCTGATGTTTATCTTTTCATTATTATTTGGACCAACTTCTCCACTATCTTCTTTCCACTTACCTCATCCTTCACCTCTCTCTACAGTTCCCTAGCATTTGATTTTCAGATAATTATCTCTTCTGGCTAATTACACTCAGGCATGGGCCTGTCTACAGGCCAGAATCAGATTATTACTTTGCTCCCTGCTATGTTTTACTGCCTCTTGAATCTTGGCCATGGCACCGCATTATCACATCCCATTGCCTTACTTTAAAAGCAAGCCTCTCAGGCTCTGTTTATCATGTACTTTTCATTCATTCCACCAATAGTTTTTTAGTGCCTAATATATGCTCAGAGTAATCTTTTTTTTTTTTTTGTACCAGCGATCAAACTCAAGGCCTTGCACTTGGGAGACAGGTGCAGTGCCACTGAGCTAAATCCCCGGCCCCAGAGTAATCTTAATTGGATAGCCAGTACCCTGTGCATTTGGTCAACTTTCTGCTTGTTTTCCTCTCTTCAATTCTGCACCTATGGCCTGCTTGTACCTTGTACTTTAGACCTATTCCTTGGGCCCTGGGGAGGTGACAACTACCTGACTGCACAGTTGAATTCCTTTAAAAAAAAAAAAAGCATGACTGTTTTGTTGCAGTTGGGATGCACAATAATAACAATTTCTGGTTGTGATTTTCATCTATTGTTGAGTTGCTTTGGTTTACCAAATTATTTGAGCCAAATTAAGGCCATCTCACAATGTAACTGGGAATTTTCCAACAGACTGGTGGGACATTGTGTTCTTTGTGCTTTTAAAGTAACCATCACCTGCTTACCCAGCAGCTCATGCCATCATGCAATGTTGAAGTGGAGGCAGAGAAGGAAGGGCCATTAGACCCACTTTTCCTGTAATGTCATCATTCAGCCTATGCATGGAGAGGGCATATGAAACATAAAAAATGAAGCATTTAGGTGGTGGCTTATCCCCTGAAATGAACACTAAGTAATCAATGGTAAAAGATGCAACTACATTCAGCCTATGGAAATGGATGGTGAAAATGATTAAAGATTGTTTAGATCACAAGAAAGTATCCTTTTGGGAAAATTTTTTTCAACCTTCCCACCTATTCTGGGTTAAAGTGGAACATTGGTCAAGGTACACATGCCACTGGACAGTCTTGACTCCTCTGCACAAGGCTCATTATCAATAACAAACAGGGCAGTGGTTACCTAGGCAGCCACAGCAGCCCACTGTCCCTGGGAGGTATCAGTGCAGAAAGTATATACTTAGGCTTCCCTTGTCTTTTTATTATGGTGAACCAAACGACAACCTCCAGGAATTTTCATTCACCAATCATAATGCTGATTTTTGGAATAGTACAAAATGTCAATTTTTTCTTACACAAAATGTCCCTATAGAATGGGAATAATAATTGCTGTCATAAGATCCAAATTACATAGTACATGTTAAATGCCTAGCTGTTTTGTATGGGTAAATTAGGGAGGTGATCATAATGTGATTTCAGAAAACACAGTTTATTGCCATGCAGAGACATTTTATTCTTTTTATTTATAATGTTAAAGGAGGAGAATAATGCAAACAAATTTCACATCAGTCATATAGAAAACTATATGTTGGGAATTACTTCGAAGCTATGTCATATTGGCACAATACTTGGCACAGAAGAGCAATTTGATTAGTGGTAGCTTGTCTGCAAATATTTAGAGTGAGCTAGAAACCTGCCTCTGTTTTTCTCATCTTCTCTGGCTGTTTTTCAAAGCAATAAGTGTTCCCCATTTGGTATGAACCTATAACTGATCCTTCCACATATCCTAGCATAAATGATATATATGAACATAACCTCATCCAACCCCAGAGCACAAACTTTGTATAAAGTATTACTGTAAAGTAAAGAGACCAGGTCCTACTTGTGGTTATTAAAATGTACGTTCTTTTTCAGATATCTGATTTAAAAAAATATAATCTGTTATAGAACCTCATCTTGTTCATTAGATTTCAAAAAATATTATTTTTACTTGAATTACAGTAAGAAACTACCTTTTAAAAAATTTATCCTACACTTTGTTAAATAGTCCAAAGAGAACAGCTTGATTGAATTTACATGCTCAAAGGTTGTCATGTAGCAACCTATCTGCCTTAGCCTTTGAGAAGATGAATAAAATTGTCCAGTTATCTCAAAATGACCAAAATGTCCAAAAGATGCAAAACGAATAAAGAGAAGCATGGAGAGGGCATATGAAACATAAAAAATGAAACATTTAGGTGGTGGCTTATCCTCTGAAATGAACACTAAGTAATAAATGGTAAAAGATGCAACTACATTTCCCAACACAGCAGTTAAAATATTTTTCTCAAGAATTACAAAAGAATAAATTCCTTTATTATAATTTCAAGTGATGAGCTCTTTTAACAGCAGGCTTCTTTTCAATCTTCATCTTTCCTAGCCATAGTTTGTACAACACTGTACAATTTTCAAAGATATTACCATAGACTCTCAAGTCTTCCAAGGATCTAACCAATTAATCCATTCACCTACCAGTCTGAAATGTGAGCTTATCCTACGGCATCTGGCATTTGGGTGCAGAATTCCTTGGCCTCTGGCCATCAATCACCATCTACATCTATTTCTAAAACAGTTTATTCCACATTTAGGGCATTTTGCCTCCAAGTCATCTCAAATATTTTAGTTCTACCCCAAATTGTACACCTGTAAGATATATAAGCCTGATATACTAGTTTATATAAATTTTGTCTCAACCTGCACCATTTTTTAAGATAATAAAATGCCATCCTCCAAATGTGGTCCTGGATCATGAAAGTAAGCATGTGTTCCTTAAGAATGAGAAAAGAAAGTTTAAAAAAGCCAACAGTTTCTCAAAGTCATTCAATCCATGAACACCAAAGGTGAAACCAGAACTCAAATTTCCTGCTTCCTAGCAATTCCATTCAATAACATCTCATTAATTGGGCCTCCAACTCCTTCATAAGACAACACAGTTATGGTTCAATATCCCTGAGGGATTCATTTCAGGATCCCTACAGATAATATCTGAAAATGTCCAAGACCCTCACACAAAATAATGTACCATTTGCATAGACTCTGCGAACACCTTTCTCTTCACTTTATATCATCTCCAGGTTATTTTAATACCCGATACAATGTAAGTGTATGTACATGGTTGTTATGCCATTTCTTAGAAAATAATGACAAGGAAAAAGTCTGTACATATTCAGTACAGACATGTTTTTTCTCAAATATTTTCAACCCACAATTGTTGAATTTGAGGATGCAAAATCTGCAAACACAGAGGGCTGACTGTGTACACCTTCAATGATGAGACTAGTTATAACCAGTGTCATCTTTTCTCCCTTGATGGCAGGGATGGGAAGGTCTGAGTGCAAATAAAGCCCAGACTTCAGAATCTTGTCTCTGAGAAAAATCAAATAGAAAAATGTAATAGCTATTTGAGTAAAAGAGGAAACAGCCTCGTCCTGTTTCAAAGTTCACCACACCCACGGACGTCTGCACTGTCCAGCAGCATTGCTGGAATTCAGGGAGAAAGGTCTCTGCTTTGGAAGAGTCTGAGGAAAGAGGGCCTCCAGGATCCTCACCAGTTCTCAGAGTTTCTGATCCCAAGGGTATGTTTTTATCTGTGTGACAACCAGGAGATAAAAGCTACTTGACTCTCTAAGATTCTCCTCTTTGGAGCTAGGGAGTGGTACTTTATATATTACAAAGGCATTATTAAAATTTAGATGCCAATCAGCACCTGAATGAATTAGCCTCTTTGAGTCATGAACCTCTTTTAAATAAAGCTATGAACAAAATTTAGCGAATTCTGAATTGTACTTAGCTTTCCCCATGACAACTCCAGAAATTTCCTTCTGGGGAAATTTACCATTAATTATAAAATTACTTTAATTTGGCAGTATTTTAATGACACTATATTATTCTGTGTCTCATATATCAGCAGGTGCTTACATTACTCAGGATTTGACTCATGGAAAAGTTAATTATAATAGCCTTAATTATTTCTCTGCAACAATAAAAAGTACCCTGGAAAAAATATCTTTAGGAAATTAATGTTTGACACATGAATAAAAATGGATAGTGATGGTTTTAATCTGCTGCATTAAATCACATAATTGAACCCAAAATTTCAGGTGCAATTTGTTTTGTGATTATATTCTAAGTGGTACAGTTTTCAATTATATACAAAGGGTTCTATGTTCATTCTTTGAGTTTTTGAACTCCAATTTTCCTTTTCTATCTGTGGCTCCTTTATTCAGGTTTGCCTTTCTCTTGGCATGAATTCTTTGAACCCCCTAACTCAACAATAGATCCACAGCTTCCTCAGCTTTAGTTGTGCAATGGTAAGATGGAAAGTACTTAGCTTGGGATACACAGCTATTATCCTAGAGATAAAACTAATGATAGTGTTCTCTAATGAGAAAATGTCTTAAGAATGATATATGGGCTGGGAGTGGTAGTGCATGATTGCAATCCCAGCACTCAGGAGGCTGAGGTGGGAGGAGCACTGCAAGTTCGAGGCCAGCTATAACAGCAGTGATAGTAGCAACGGTTATTATCTAACAAAGGAAAAGAGCACTATTTATAAATATCTTCTAGGGCTGAGGTCCATTTCCACAGAAGATCTAAGAATACGCTGATCCCCAGTTTCCTTTCTGCTTCAAGTTTTCAGAAATTGAGCTGCCTCACTCTCTCTTCTGACTAATAATTACATTGTTTTAAAGATATTCCCTAAATCTTCACTTAAGAAAGAAAAAAATGTAATTTACAAAATTCTTAATGCAAAATAAACTTCAATTTGTTATTTAAAAATGAAAAAGACTGAAGACAACATAGTACTATGACAAGAAGACAAGCTTCTGAGCAGCACCCCAAATTCAGAATCACACCTTTTTATTCAGCCCTGGTTTGGGCAGGTGAGAGTTATACAGATGTCAGGTAGGGCATTCAAAACCAGGACTACTCATCTCTAAGTTAGAAATCATGGAAAACAATGTTCAAAATTGTTGAACAATATAAAGAAATATAAGGGGCTCAGTTAAGAAAACTATAATATGTATAAAAGGTAGCAAATCCCCATCAAACTGTGCAAGTACAATTGTGTGGGAGGCTATACACAATCTATTAAGTGGAAAAACTCAAGTGTCTGAGCAGCGCATTGGAAAGAGCTTCTGCCTGTCCTTGGGCAGGGGAAGTCCTGAGTGTTCACACTCTCCTTCCCTCTGAGTCATCTTCAACCTCCCCAATGCTAGTCTTTTCTGGATCCTCTTCCCTATGTTAGAAAAATAGTAAAAGGAAAGGAGAGGAAATGTAAAATATTGTCTTTGCTTCAGACTTGTTTTCTAAGCCTTTAACTAGATAATGTGGTACTGGGTTTACTGATGGCTGATAAACTCCAGGGAGTTGGGATGTTCAACCCTCCAGCTAGAATGCTTATTCTAAAGAAGACCTTCAGCCAAATAAGAGACTCATTACTCACTAAGTAGAAACTAAGCATCTACACAGTGCTGGCCAAAGAATGCAGAGACAGAAAATGCAATCCAACCCTCCATGCGAGCAAGGTGATAGCAACATGATCCCCATGCACTAGGAGCCTTGAAGAAAAGAGTGAGCAACTGTCTACAAAAGCAAGAAAATCATCACAGTGGAAACCGTTGTCTATAGGGTTCTGAAATTCTAAGCAGGAATTTACCATGCAGAAAAGGGTGACAGGAAATTCCAGGAAGTAAAAGTTAGAATGCACTACACTTAATCTTAGCCAAAAGGCCGAGAAGCGAAGGAAAAGTTAGAATATAAATGCTAGGCCCAGCTTACTTTGGAAAAAAGGGAAAAGGTCCATGTACCTAAAGTATGAGGAGCGTGTGGTATGCCTCTTCATCCTAGCACTTCACTCACTATTTTTAAATCATTGGCTTATCTATCTCCCTCTCCAAACTGCAAGTTACATTATCTTACCTATTTTATTTTCTTCATGCCTCAGACACATTAAAAGTGCGATAATATTTCTTGACTTAAACTCAGGTGAGAGATGAGTGGAGTTGAGTATAAAGGGCTCTATGGAATGCCAAGTATGAACTCCATCCTAATCACAATTAGGATCTGTGAGGAAGCTCTGAGGAAGACTTTAAACAACAGGGAGAAGGAGGCAGTATCTGTCCCATAGGGAGAGAGATCTGTTGGGTGGCTGTGTGCTGGGGCAGCAGGGAACAGCTCCTGTAGTGAGGGACTAGAGGCAGGAAGGATGGCACTAGGATTGTGGCAACTTCCCAAGTTTAACCTATTTATGCCACAGAATCAATAATGACCAGGGGACCAATAAGAAGATGAAGTCAAATTAACTCTATGAAAAATAGGTGGCTGCCATGCATCCTCCATGATGGGGAACAAAGACAGCCAATAACTTTCAAAGTGGAGGGGACTAACCTAAACTTTGGATGGATTAGCCTAAATTAACTTTGATGTCCAAATCTCCTAGAAGTAGCACATTGCAGGCAACTGAACACCTGGATGAGGGACTCTAGAAAAAACGGAAGTGAAACAGACTTAGTAGATGTCCTGATAGAACTGGAAAAGAAGAGCAAAGATGTGACCAGAGTGAGCCACACAGAGGGAGCAGGCAAAGGCTGAGGGAAGGGGAGAAGGGATGTGATACAGTGTGCATGGGGCATGAGCTCAGAGGTGTCTCAGGGCATTAGGACCTCAGCAAAAAGGGTCCCCCAGAACAGTTGTGGTAACAAGTTGCCAAGTGTATGAGGAATGGGAGAACTGAGGAATGGAAAATTTTTAGAAAGACATTTAGGGTAAACCAATGTCGACATGATATGTTGCTGCATGAAGATGGTCTCAACCTTTCCCATCCTGCAAGCTCTGCTCCCTGCCTTTCTGCACCTTTGTTGCCTTCTGACTCCCTTTTCGTCTGAACCCAGGCTTTATATTTTTTTAATGCATTAAGTTTATTGGTGCATTTTAGGTATACATTATGATCACATTCATCTTTGAGAATTTGTACCTGTATATAATATATATTATATTGGTTCTTGGTTTTTCCCATTCCCCTTCCCTCTCTTCAACCCTTCCACCCCTACCTATTTACAAAAGTTTTGTTTCTGTTTTTTCCTTCTTTTCTCATTTTTTTCTTTTCCTTCTTTCCTTTTCCCCACCCCATCCCCAGTTCCCCTTCCCCTTTGAACCTTTTCTTCCTATGTCACATTATCTATTATATATTTTGGGCCTCATTTACACTTTCAGCTTATCACAGCCTTGATGCATTCTCCTCCTTATTCTCTTATCTAGATTTGATTTTCCTCTGCAACTCTGTATAAAGGAATTTTGAGTAATTTCTTTGTGATTCACACATCTTCTAAATATGAGAATAAGGAGAGGAATGTATCAGCCCTTTGCATCAGTTGCTGATGTACACGGCTAGTTTTACTCAGATGCTCGTTTCTCTGTTGCCTTTAGCAGAGACAACATTAAACAAGCTCATACTGAGCAATGTTTCTTTCTGTGCATTTCCTGTTGTTCACATGCTGATTAGATCCTCCTTTGGGTATAAGAAAGATAAGCCACTTCTGAAAAGCAGCATTTTGAAGATAAATTACTTGGAGCACTGCCCGTAATTCACAGTCATGCATTCATGTGTCTCCACCTCCTTGTTCTTTATTCCACACACCCCCAAATGGCAGTGTGATGAAAAGTCAATTCCCCCCTATTTCCAAAATTATAAATATCTCTTTATTATAATAGGATTCTGTAATAAGTTGAGCACAGACTCATTGTCCTAATTTAAATCAGAGCACAAATTTCCCTTTAATATATTGGGTAATATTTTCTAAAGGTTTAGCCATGTTATTGTCATTAGAATGGTTTAGGAAAAAGAAAAAGAACTCTTATTTCAGAAGAAAATAAAGACTGAGTAATACTTCTGTCACGCTTTGAAATTCAAAGCAATGCATTTGCTATCCTTATCAAAACATTAAAATGCCACCTTATTGTGAAAATTATTCAGAATTTATTGTAAAACAACAAAGCAGACCAAAATGTCTTTTCTGTAAAATAGATTCAATTGATAGACTTTTAGGAAAGAAGGATTATAACCCTTCAAAAGTGTGTGATTTCCAGCGACATGTGCATTTACATTTCACAACTATTTTCAAAATAAGCCTATATTCATGATCTTGTTTAGTAAAGAGGGAAAATAAGAAAAAACATACACACATGCATATTTATTATTAATCAGATATTAACACTAAAGCCATATTTTGCTTTTGGTTGAAAAAGAGCTTCAAGAAAAGAATAAAATCAAACAACAGAAAACTTTGCACTTTATTCGGGTTTGGATATAACACAAAAAAGCCAATCTTTCTACTTAACCAAACCTAATGTCAAATTCAAGAGGAGATGGGCTCAAATACTTCTCACAAGTAGAAGCCTCTAAAAGAAAGGTAAAGCAGTTAAGAGACACGATCTCTTCAATGATGACTCAGAATGAAAAGGACACTTAAAATTTCCAGAATGAAAAAGACTAAATTTTTTTGCAGCTACTATTCCCTTTATACAGAATGCTTTTTCTCCAATTCTCTCCATTGATGTGTCCCTCTTATCCTTTGCAATGAGGCCCACTTCCTTAGAGAGACCTTCATGAATTATTTTACCTGTATTGTATCTGAAACAAATTATTCTCTCTCTTGGACTCCTGGTTAGTGTCTTGCTGTGGTTTGAATGTGTCTCCAAAAGTCTATGTGTTGGTAATTTAATCTTCAAACTCATATGCTAACAGTACTTAGAAATGAAGAAGTAATTAAGATTAGACGAATCATGAAGAGGGACCCCCCATCATGGCCTTAGTGGCTTTACAGAAAGAGGAAGAGAGATTCCAGGTAGTACACGTGCTCTATCTTGCCATGTTGATGCCCTCCACCATGTTAAGATCCAGGGAGAAGGTTCTCACCAGATGCTGTGCCATGCTCTTGGGCTGTCCAGCCTCTAGAACTACAAGCTAAATTAACCTCCATTCCTTATCAATTACCCAGTCTGTGATACTTAATGATCGTTACAAAAAAGAACTGAAATATTCTCCTTTGTGTCATTAACTTATAATCTATGCTTCCTAGCATACTGTTGTTCTTCTCCTGTAAAAAATAAACTGGTCCAGGTCAGGAGCTAGGTTTATCTTCTTATTAAGCATCATCAGAGCCTGGAGCAGACGCTGGCAATAGTGGGCAGGCATTCAATACATTTTTGGACTCTACTGAATTTGTGCTGCCAGCAACCAGAAAAGAATGTTTCCATGCATCTTACCAAGTAATTGAGTCTTCTATACTCAAATTCAGTTCCTGGAGATCCATAATCCTGACTAGGTCATGTCTCTTCCCTGAAGGTGAATCCCTCTTAGAAGAAAATGCTTCCCCCAAAGTTGAAAGACTGCCTAGCAAAGGCCTCTCACCAAGTCATCCGAGTTTGAGACCAAGAAGACAGGGGACTTCTCAGGAAGAAAAGGAAGGCCTTAACCCCATGCTGAATCTCGTTTCTACCATTCCCCTAAGAACCAAAGACCCAAGCTTCTTGGAGAATCCATTCCAATTGGAGGCCTCTGGGTATCCCAGGGATAGCAGCTGCAGTTATTTCTCCAACTAATGATGTTTTCAGCCCTTTGTGCTTCTGAGTATCATGGATTTGGGAAATAATACAGGTGTTCTAGTTTTGGTGTACCCATCAAATCTCATGTTGAAATTTAATCTCTACTGTAACATATTAAGAGATAGAACCAGATTTGACCTTCAAGAAAGGATGTGATTGAGGCCTTTACCCTAATTATTGGATTGGTACATTCATGGATGAATGGATTAGCTGGTTAATGGGTCATCTCAAGAATGAGTCTGTTGTAAAAGCCAATTTAACTCTGTTACTTGTGTGTGCTCCTCTTGTGATACAACACCCTGAGTGGCCTTGAGATTCTACAAAGTCCCCATAAGCAAGAAATTCTTCACCAAATGTAGTCCCTCAACCTTGGATCTGCCAGCATGTTAGCTGAAAACTGTTTTGTTTTTTGTTTTTGTTTTTGTTTTTTGCAGTACTGGGGTTTGAACTTAGGACCTTATGCTTGTGAGGCAGGCACTGTGCTCCTGAGTTAAATCCCCGGCTCCAGCTGAAAACTTTTATTCTTTATAAATTTACTAGACTCCAATATTTATAGCAACAGAAAATGGAGTAACATGCTCGGTTCCTATAGGGCAGATATTTCTTTTAACCTTCTCCATTTGCATTGCCCTTTCTTCCTAAAGCACGTTCAGACAATAATATATGCTAAAGCAAGGCACCTCGTCTAATTCTCACAAAGGTCAGACCTTTGAATTTGAGCTTGTTCCTTTGCATAAGTTGTGTCACTAGCATTCTCTGTCACAGTATTTTTTCCAGTAGAGTTGGTTTCTGTTTCAAGTATTTTGTATTTTTGGTACAAAAGTATTTTTTAAAGAAAGGAGACAAAATTGAAGCAAAAATTCAATTTGACTATTGTCATCCTTCTCCTCCAGAGTAGGAATTATCCAAAGGAATGTAGTAAAAGGACAACACTCCTGAACTCCGACTTCACATGGAACATCTCAAGAATCCTCAAAGTGATCGCAATAGCAGACCATGCGGTTTGACACGGGTGTGTAGGAGAAGTAGTGAGCAATGCTGAAATCCCTTCAGGTATTTGCAGAACTTCTGAGCTAAAGATAAAATTATCTTTAAAAATACAAAGTATTTTTAACTCAACATAAGTTAATGATGTACCTATCTTCAATTCCGTTGTTCTTTTGATGACTATGCCCTTTGGAAAATGTTTAAATAACTTGAGATTCACAGCATGAACTATTTCAAGAACTATGGTGTTTTTTTATGATTTTTTTAAACAGAAGGTATCTTTTATGTGAGCAGGCTTATTACCAGTTAGCTGCCAAAATCTGAAATTCTCCCACTTTATACTTCTTTTTTTTTTTGCTTAAATTCTTTTGTTGGTACATTTTAGGTATACAATATGTTTACATTTATCACTAGGTGCTTGTACCCATACATGATGTATTTTGGTTCTTATTTTTTCCCCATTACCTGTGCGCACTTCACCCCCTCCACCCTTCCCTATTTACATACTTTGTTTCCATTTTTTTCTTTTTCTCATAATTTTTCCATTCCCTTCTTTCCTTTCCCCTTCCCCTCCCACTTCCCCTACTTTATACTTTAAACAGCTGGATTATTTGTTGGTGATTGTATTATTTACCTATTGGACTATTTGTGTGGAAAATTTGTCAAAAACATCTTAATAAAAATAATGACAGTGTTTCTTTTTTTATTAAAAAAATTTAAAACTGTAGCTGCTGGTCACATGAGGAACTTCCACATAGCAATGTCAGAAAAGATACCTTTAAAATCCAAAAGATTTTGCTAGATTCTAGGTAAAATTCCTTTAGAATAATCATTGTCTAAAGAGAAAGGTCGAAGAGTAAGATTATAAAAATACTAGCCGGTTCAGAAAATTTCCTGTTGCTTTGTTACACAAATACAATAAAGAAAAATGGGGACTGGGAGGTAGCTGGTCCCAGACTAACAGAATGGGAATGGGGTGACTTGGGGGAGTCATAACAGACTTTGAAGGGAACTAAAAATGCCAGAAAAGCAACAGATTGCTTCAGCACTGTCATGGATACATAATCATCACAACGAAACTTCATGCCTCAGGGATACTCCATGTCTCTTCAGCTTAAGCAAAGAAAGACCTGTGGTGCTTTGGAAAAAAGTATTTTTTCACTTAGAAGCAACAAATAAACTAAGCAAGAACTAGTTCCAAAATGTAGCACTCACACACCCCCAGCAGACTCTAGACTAGTTGGCTCTAGATGAGTGATGGCAGACCTTTTAGAGCTGTCAATGATAATAAACAGCCCACTGTGGCACATGTGCTGTAGGTTTGCCACCACTGCTGTAGGTAATATATTACCAAATCATCTACAGCTAAATGGAACTTCTATGCATCTCAGATTCTAGCAACATAGATAGCTCTGGGTCCAGGAATATGTCACCCCAAATGCTAAAAACTTAAGATACTTGATAAAGCCTCCAAAGACATGCTTCCATTTTGTGAAGCACTATTAATTGTCCAAGTGTTCCTTCCAGCTTGCAGTGAAGCAAGAACTTGACTTTTTGTACTTAAAATATGTATGTATTGTTTCATAATTAATACCTTTTTCAAAATGATGATTCATTCTAGGATTACATATACGACATCATAGATGAATGTCTTAAATATACTAATGCATAAGTGCAGTTATTCTGACATAACCTAGTAAAGGATTTGTATTATTTTCCTTGAAACTAAATTAGTACAATATTTTATTGAAATATAAAAATCATTATATTGATTTATATGCCATTATACAGTTAAACATTGCCTTTATTGAGCTAAGCCATCTGCAATTTATTTTACATTCTAATGGACTTTGGAGATGGTACGATCTATCTAAGTAGCAGTGAGCCATTTCTAAATGACAATCTGGTTTTACACTGCAATTAGGGAAATTGTCAAAGAAGTCCCTAAATATCTAAGTTATGTAAAATGTCAACTTATTCCTAGATGGCTAAACCCAGAGTCTAGTCTAGACTTACTAGACAATATATTGGGAGAAAAAGATAATGGAAGGTACCAATTATAATCAGGAAAGATGAAATGAACGTGCATAGTCACGGACATTTGTGGGTAAAAATTTTATTATATTCATATAGCATCAATTGTAATGCCAAGTTTGATCCTTTGGTCCCAGAAACCTCTTTCTATAGTTCAATCATGATAAATGTTGTGCTGATGCTGACAAAACCTCAAAAAGGTGCTCTGCTGAATTCTAAAATCAAAACAGGTCTCAAGCAAAAAGAGGAGAAGAGAAAAAAGAAGAGAATCAAGCTATTTGTTTCATTAAACCCATGTTAAGCAACTAACATTTAACAACTTTGTTTAGCGGTGTTACCAGAAGGAGACTGTGTCTAAAAACTAAGTATACTGTGGTAAGCTTACATTATCAAACCAAATTACTGAAGCTTGGAAAGAGCCCAAGTGCCCATCAGCTGGAAACTGGATAAAGAAGATGTGGTTTTTTAATAAAATGGAGTACTACTCAGCCATAAAGAATGAGAAACTAGAGACATTTATAGCTAAATGGATGCATATTGAGGCCATCCTCTTAAGTGAATTAAATAGGACACACATGTGTAAATGCCGAATAGTTTCTCTAGAGTGAGAAACTGAAAGTGTAATTAAGGATTAAAATGATTAAAATGAATGATTGATAATTTGAAATAGGAAGAAAAGTTTCAAAGGGGTAGGGGTGGTAGGAGGGGAAGGGGAGAGATCAGAGTTACAGGCTGGAATTTAGAAAGAATCCATATATAGATTGTGTTCAACACTATAGGAAGAGATGTAGATAGAGACTAGGCTGGAGCTCATCAGTGGGTTGGGAAGGAAGAGTCACTGAGATCAGAGGAGAGAGGGGTATGTTTCCAGAAGAGGCACACACAACTATGTACAGTACACAGTATTCCACAGTGTGATAAATGACTGTTATTGTTTTAGGTACCTATCATAACATGCTGTGCTTTTCATCCTTTAGAGCATAATCCCACTTGTATAAAAGAGTTTACTGTAAAGCAGTGTGCTGCTATGCCAGTGGAAGCCTCAGGTATGTCGTGTTTAACTGCATATTTGGATCATATCAAGGGGCCATCACAGATGATTGACATATACCTTCTCAGTTTGCACTTAGAAGTTGGCATTCTGTGTGGTACTTTGCGATACACATGGATGAAATTGCCTAATAACATAGTTCTCAGATTATATTTCCATCACGTGTCACTTGACTTTATTGAAATTTAAATTTTAAAAAATTTGCTGTATGTGGAGTCTACTAGCTAATTAGAATTTTTTTAGACCACTATTTGTTCATTATTAGTTTTGAAAATCTTTCTAAAACAAATCATATCCTTTGACGTCTTGTTAATGTTTGAGATTTTTTTTAATTATATGGAAAAATGTTTAAGTACTTTTCAGTTTTGCTTTGGTTGAGTTCTATTATATATGAATATTATTATAGTTTTTTCCCTTGCATTGCTTTTCTTTGAATAATTTTAATTTTTGTATATTGTGTGCTTAGTGAATGAAATAAAGTTATCCATTTAAAAAATAATTAAAAAAAGAAATTTCCCTTGGTATACAGTGTTTAAAATCTAGAAAATAGCATGTTGGCAAGGTAGTCTAGTGAAAAGTAATCATAGCTGGTTTTGATTAAGTCTATTTTCCTTTTTTATTTATAGTGAAAACTGGTGCCAAATAACTCTTAGCAAAGCACATTATATCATTTCCCTTGTAAATAACATGCAATCATTTCCTACTAACCAGGAGATCTAGTCATTGGATTAAGATTTGTGGTCCTCTAGAATCTGCCTCTGCTTTTTTCTATCCCTATTTATCTTCCTGTACTTTTCAAAATGAATCATAGGGGGTTAGAGTTATAGTTCAGTGGTAGACTGCTTGCCTAGCCTGCGTGAGGCCCTGGGTTTGATCTCCAGCCATGGGAAAGGGGAGAGTAAGAGACAGAGTCCTAAACTCCAGCCAAACCAGTCTTATTACTGTTTTTCCTATTTACAATTGTCTTTGTATTACTTTCCAATTTGAAATGCCCTTGATCTCTACCTTGGCCCCTATACATACACATGCTCTCTTTTATACACATCCCCGCCCTGGGAGTCATCAAGACTTTCAGCTTTTTCTGCTTACTTGGTAGGGGAATGATACCAACTCTGATCTCATTGATATTAGTAAAGGAAATCGCATTTGACATGTGCTGGCACAAAGGAGACCAGTAAATATGAGTTTGCTCCCTCACTTTCATGTATGAAAGGTTCAGCCATCCTAACCTCATACAAATGAAAGCAGTATTTCCTCCATAATTCTGCTATGGTTCAAGACATGTTTAGAATCCTTCTTATGGAATTATCTTCAGGACTCCAATAAGAACACATTTGACCCAGCTATTCCCCTGCTGGGTATCTTCCCCCAAAAATTAAAAGAATCATACCACAGTGATATATGTGTACCCATGTTCATAGCAGCACAATTTGTAATAGCTAAAACTTGGAAGCAGCCCAGATGCCCACCAACTGGAAACTGGATAAAGAAAATGTGGTTTTTTAATAAAATGGAGTACCACTCAGCCATAAAAAAATGAGAAAATAGAGACATTTATAGCTAAATGGATGCATATTGAGGCAATACTCTTCAGTGAAATAAACAGGACACACATGTGTAAATACCAAATAGTTTCTCTATTGTGAGAAAGTGAAAGTGTAAATAAGGACTAAAAGGTATAATAGATAATGTGAAATAGGAAGAAAAGGGGCAAAGGGGAAGAGGAAGTGGGAGGGGTAGGGGAAAGGAAAGAAGGGAATGGGATTAATATGAGAAAATTAAAAAATGGAAACAAAGTCATTGTAAATAGGGAGGAATGGAGGGGTTGAAGGGAGGACAGGGGAAGGGGGAAAAAATAAGAATCAAGAGAGACTATGTAAAGGTGCAAATTTCCAATGATGGGTGTCATTATATTGTATAACTAAAATGTACCAATAAAATAATTTTTTTAAAAAAAAGAACACATTCAATTGTTATTCCCAAATAACTGAAAAAGCAGATGCTTATTAGTCAAAAGAATATCTTGCTTATATGACAGGACATCCAGGAATGGCAACTCCACGAATTGGTCAAGGTCTCATGCCTTCCATTGTTCTGCCCAACTACCCTTACAAAGTGGCTTTTGTTGTCAAGATGTCTTCATGGTTGAAACATGGGTGATACTCCTTCATGTCCTGTACAAAGATACAGAAGAAGGCAAAAGGTCCAAAATCTTTCTCCACCTTAGGCTTTGCCTTTTAATTAAAGATGAAAGCCCTTCCCAAGAACTTCTACCTGCATTTCCTAGCCACCTCAGGCTGCACATAAAAAGCCAAGAGATTGAGTATTTCAGCTTCCCAGCCTCTATGATAAAGAAAGCTCAGGGCCAGGAAGTTGAGATGCATATTGTAAAAACAAATATCTTTATAACTGATTAATAAGCACCTATATTTATTAAAGAATTATCTCTAAATCCACCTTGAAAACATATATCAACTGCAAATATTCAAAAGAACATGTTGTGTTCTCTGCAGGCAATTCCAAAAGAGGAAATGCAAACATGATTTGGACAATAGCAGCACTGGAATAATTATTCAGGCTCCAAAAGTAATTAAGGTGCACAATATTCATCTAGATAGATGATCTCTCTTAGGTTTGCACTTTAAGCAGGTCAACAGGTCACTGTAGAGTGATAGCCTCTTATTCTCATAGGTACATATAGTCTACCAAGAAGGTAAGAAGAAGCTCTTGGAAGGTGGCCTGTGTTCCATGCCTTCCCTTTACCCCTACTGCACCCAAAAGGACACATAATAGAATCCACTGAGGTGTATGATTCAACCCACTGAAGGCAGAGGGCTGCTTTATCAATGAGATTCTAAGGCTAAGGAACTGGCAGTTACAAATATGTGCAGGCACATTATAGCACTCTAGTGTTACAGTTGCACTTAGCTCAGTCCTTTTGTGTGGTAAACACTCAACCAATGTTTGAATTGGATAAGGCTACTCTTCTCCCCCCAGGGTTAAGCAGGGCTGGATTCTTATTCTACACATATGAAAAACTGCTCTGTAAATATGTTTCTAAAAAGTTTCTAAACTTTTGACATTGTTGTTCAGTTGGCAACTTCTCCACTAAGTATGGGAGGGAATATAGACAAGTATAAATAGAAAGGGCAGCAGCAGTACACAACTAAAGCTCTAGGGGTATCATTCATTTGTCACTGATATTAGTGGCACTGCTGGAACTGTTCTGTGCACAACTCATGTGACCGTTTGTGACAATCCTATGGTGACTTTCCCATGGACATGGCTACTGCCTGCTCTGTCCTTATTTATTTAGTAGCTGAATGATGGTTAGAAAGAAAAATTATTCTGCAAGAACAGACTAGAATTCCAAGGCATCCATTGCTGCTAAGCCCCATGTACCTGGTTTCAGAAAGATGGAATTGTAATGTGTTGAGCAGCTCCCAAAAATTTCACTGGAAAACCTTAAGGGCTTTTGCAGTCTGGTTCATGGCATGATTCTAGCTGCAACTTATACACAATATAATCTGTGTATATATGTGAACATAAATTTATAACATTTATAAATAGTAATATTTTATGTATATTCTCCCATAATATATTGCATATAATGTATTATATACATTAAGTGTGTCATATTTTTCATATTGGTAAGAATAATTTAAATGGTATATTTATATAGTCTAAATATATTATTATGTGTTCATATATGTTATAAACAAAATATATTTTTTAAATAATATATAAATAGTATAAATTTTTAAAAATATATAACATACATTTCATATTGGAAAAATATACATAAAATATTGCTAAAGTTATTTCTGAGTGTTTGCTTTATAAGACATTTTTACATTATTCTTCATATTTTTAAATATTGTAAATTCTTTAATAAACGTGTAATTTTGTAGTTAAAGCTCTTAAGAAGCCTCTAATTCATTCAATAACTAGAAGCACACTTGTCATAGACACACATTTCTCATAACTTTCTCACAGCTTCCCTAAATAACTAAGCACCCCTCTTGCTACTCTCTGGTGATGATGGCAGCTGAGTGGCCAGCTCACACCCACCTGAGCCATCACTACAGGCTGACACATGCTCATCAGCCACAGTGCACACAGCAGAAATGTATATGGCTATCAGGGGGAAAATGTGTTTGCCCTCAACCAAGGAATGGAAACCCTTCTACACTCCAAGCCACATGGCAAAGATGTCATCAGAAGTTTTGAATTTATAAGCATATTATACAGTCAAAATAGTCTTTAAACTGTGACCCAAACCTAACATGCTTAAATTTGGGAGGTGGAAGAGGGCAGGCCATCTCAATGTCTAATCAACACTACTTTGATCTAGTCTCATCTATGAGTTTATCCCACCATGCTTGCTCCTTCTTGAAGAGGGCTCAAAAGAAACATGCATTGGCTATGAAAACAGCTGCTTCAAGAAGAGGTCAAAGCTTTTTCCATGTACCAGAATCACCTGTGGTTTTTAAAAGTTAAGTTTCCAGGCTTCATGTCAAGGGCCACTGAGTCAATGATCCTATACCTCAACCCTGAAGTCTACACATCATCCTGAGCTTCAGAAACCACCTTACCACCTTAGATGCTGTCAAATTTTGCCTTTTGAGGAATTCTTCTTCATGCAATTGACTTTCCTTTTCTTTTTTTATTAATACATATTTGTAATACCTAATGAATACATTCATTTGGGAAAATGGTACATACACACATCACATCTTAATCCTTTTTACTTCCCCTCCTCCTATCCCCCCAATTCCCAAATCCTCTTCCCATCTCCATAAAGTCTACCACCCTGTTTCCTACCATTTATCTTATATTTTGCTCTTTATTTATACTTTGGACTTCTCATATAAAAAGAAACCATGTGATATTTAAACTTCTGTATCTGGTTTATTTCACTTAGTATTATGGTCTCAAGGTGCATCCATTTTCCTACCAATGACTCAAATTTATCCTTCTTTATAGCTGAGTAGTACTCCATTGTGTATATATTTTCTTTATCCATTCATCTGTTGATGAGCATAAAGATAGCTTTCAAGATTTAGGTATTAAGAGTTGTGCAGCTATAAACATAGGTATGCACATATTACTGTAATATGATGCTTTAACACTTTGGGGAAGATATCAAGAAGAGATATAGCTGGGTCAAAAGGAATTTCTATTTTTAGTTTTTTGAGTAATCTCTATACTGATTTCCATAGTGATTACACTGGGATCTATTCCTGCCAACAATATAAAAGTTCCTTTTTCCTACAATCTCACCAACATTTATTGTTTTTGGAGTTCTTAATGATAACCACTCTTTTTGTAGTAAGACAAAATCTCAGTGTTGTCTTGATTTGCATTCCCTCATAGCCAAAGATTCTGAACATTTTTTCATGTAGTTATTGGTTATTTGTACTTATGAGAAATGTCTATTCATTTCAATTGTCCATTTTTAATTGTGTCTTTTATTTTGTTGGTCTATTTTTGAGTTCTTTATATATTAATATATATTAATATTTAGATATTAGTCCTCTTTCTGAGGAGTAGCTGACAAAAATATTTTCCCATTCTGTAGGTTGTTTCTTCACTCCATTGGTTGTTTCTGTTGTGCAGAAGCTTTTTAATTTGATGTGATCCCATTTTTTGATTCTTGGTATTATTTCCTGTGCAATTTGGATTCTGTTCAGAAAGTCTATGCATTAAAAATTTTTACCTATTTCATTTTCCTGCAGATTCAGTGTTTCTGTTGATATTTAGGTCTTTGATCCATTTTTATTTTATTTTAGTACAGGGTGAGAGATATGATTCTAGATCCATTTTCTGCTTGGAAATAACCAGTTGTCCTAGCACCTTATGTTAAAAAGGCTACATTATCTCCATTATGTTTTTGGCTTCTTTGTCAAAATCAGATGTCTGAATCTGCCTAGGGATGTTTCTGCATCCCCAATTCTGTTCCATTGATCCACGTCTGCTTTTGTGACAGTAGTATGCTGTTTTTATCACTATAGCTCTGAAATATAACTTGAAATCTGGAGTTGTAATTCCTCTTGCTTTGCTCTTGTTGCTCAGGATTATGTTGGCTACTTTGGTTTTCTTCTGTTTCCACATACATATTAGGATTGTTTTTTTCTAGCTCTGTGAAGAATGCTGTTGGTATTTTGAATCTACGTATCATTTTTGATAATATGGTAATTTTGACAATACTATTTCTGCTTATCCAGGAACACAGGATGCCTTTCCATTTTTCTAATGTCCTTTTCAAGCCTCTTTATCAGAATACTACAGTTTTCATTATAGACATCTTTCTATTCCTTGGTTAGGTTCATTCCTAAGTATTTTCCTTCACCTGCTCTATCTTACAGAAAACACATTTTAGAATCCTATTTCTTAAATGTAGTTTAAGACTTCAATGATATAACTCATTGGACCAGGACAATTTTCTTCCACTGTCAGTGAAGGTAAAAGTTCTTTATAATCCTACTTGAACTAAAAGGACCAAAGTTAAGTCCAGCATTTAGTCATTCTGCAACAGTCTGGGGACTTGTAAGGCAGGTTTCCTGGGGAAAGAGGTCATTATGAGAGAGAGAGACTGAATACGAAAGCTCAGTGTAAATTAGAAGAGGAGCCTACATCTGGCAAAAGGCTGAAGCCTGAAAATTAGAGTTAATAAGTAGAATGGGATCCATGCTCATTGTGCATGGCCTTTCTGAGGTAACTTAAAACCTCAGAGAAATGGAAAGAGCAAGAAAGGTCAACAGGACAAGATAACAGTGGGATCACAAGTCCCTCAACCCTGGAGCTAATTAATAGCCAGGTTACCTGTGCAGTCCTAAGTTTAGTTTTGTTCTTTCAGGGAGTCTAAGTAGCTTCAACCTAAGGAAAGTCCCCAGAGAGGTCCTGTCCCTATTAATCTCTTTCTTTACTGGCTCATGTTTCATATCCTTGAAGGAATTCCAGAATAATTGTGTCAGTCTAATTTACTAAATCCTTAGAATTAAATTCCTAGAAATTATATTTTTTAAAATGATGACATCCAATAGAAGATTGGTCCCAATAGAATAATCATGCTGAGTAGACTTGAGTTGGTGAGGTGTTTTTTTTTGGGGGGGGGGGGGTTGTACCAGGGATTGAACTCAGGACCTTGTGCTTTTGAGGCAGGTGGCAGAACCACTGAGCTAATCCTCAGCCCAAGTTGGTAAGTTTTAAAAAATCACAGAATAGCATCCCACTCTCCTAAGGCAGGGAAGCTGAGCCAGTCCCAGCACCCAGAAGGAAGCTCCCGCACCACCATCCCACACTCCTAGGGCAGAGAAGCTGAGCCCCACGGGTGCCAGAAGCACCCCCTCCCCAATGGAAATGAGAAGACAGGTAAACAAGCCTCAAAAGCAGACTTCCAGATCACCTGCAGCAACCCCAAAGGGAAACGAGATGGAACACTCTGATACTCAACCACCTGGACTCCCTGAACTGGCAACAAAAGAGGATCTGAGAAATATGAAATCAGAAATAATTACTCAGGTAACAGCAAAGATTGTGCTCATAGTGCAAGACATGATTAATAAATCTAGAGAGGACACAGATAAAAAAAATAGAGAATCTGAGGAACATGATGGAATCCCAACATAGGAAACAAATGGAATACATAAAACAGATGCAAATAGATTTCCAGGAGATTAAAAATTCCATCGAAAGACTGCGCAGCAGAATGAAACAATGTGAGGAGAGAATTTCAGATATAGACGATAAGATTGCAATTAGTGACCAGGAAAATAAAAATTGCTTTAAAATTGTAAGGGAACATGAGAAATCAATCCAGCAGCAGCTAGATGATGCAAAGAAGAATAACATAAGACTGATTGGAGTCAATGAAGAAACAGGAGACAGTGCAGATGACATAAAAAAATGTTCACAGAAGTGATGGCAGAAAACTTTCCAAGGAGGGGGAAAGAACTTGACATACAGATAAGTGAGGCATATAGGACGCCATCTAGACTTGATCAAAAAAAAAATCTACACATAGGCATATAATAGTTAGGATTCCAGAAATCCAACAGAAGAACAAAATTCTACAAGCAGTGAGAAAAGAAACAAATCACATACAAAAGAAAGCCCATCAGAATCACAGCAGACTAGCCACACAAACGCTCAAGGCAAGAAGAGCTTGGAGTGATGTATTTCAAGCCCTAAAAGAAAACAACCTCCAACCCAGATTGATGTACCCTGAAAAACTATCTTTCAAAATTGATGGAGAAATAAGATACTTTCATGATAAAGAACACCTCAGGAACTTCATGAGTACCAAACCGGCAATCCAAAAAATTTTAAACAATACCCTAGGAAAAGACAATGAGGATCACAACCCCAGGAAACCCAGCAGAATGAATCCATTGGATGTGACAAATTAAATGCAAAGGGGGAGAATCCAACAAAAAGAAAAAGTCATGACAAGGCTTTTAAAACTTTTAACTTCATCTCCCTAATGAGTGTATAATTCAATCTTGTTATTGTACTGATAAGTATTTTTCTGATTCTAGAGTTGCACACCATTCCTTATGCTATACTGGCTATTTATCATCTTCTCATGTCTACTTTTTAATTGGGTTGTCTATTAATGAGCTGTAAGAGCTCTTTATATATTCTTCTCATAGGTTACATGCATTATAAATATGGTCTGTTTAAGGACTACTTTTCATTTTCTTAATGATGTCATTTAAAGTTCTAAATGTTGATGGAATCTCATTTATCAATTTTTTTCTTTTATACATCATGTTTTTTGTATCCAAGGTAGTTCTTGCCTACCCTGAATTCATAAATATTTTCTCTTATAATTTCTTCTTAAAGTTTTATACTTTTAGGCTTTCACATTTAGGTTCATAGATCCCTTCAAGTTATTTTCATGTATGGAAATAAAGGGTTGAGGTTAATTTTTTATATACGGATATCAGGTGTTCTAGTGCCATTTGCTGAAAACATTATCTCTTCCTCGGCTCTTGAATTGAGCTTACATTCTATAAAATGCTAATGGTAAAGAATCTTTCAAAACTCAATGGACCATATATGTGTGGTACTATTTCTAGATTCTCTGTTTTATTCCAATGATCTATATGTCATTCCTTACACCAACACTTCCTTGATTACTGTAGTTTTAGAAGAAGTCTTAAAATTAGGTACTAAACATCTTCCAACACTGTTTTTTTAACTTTTCTAGGTCCTTTGTACTCCTACATAACTTTTAAATTTCAATATCCAATTCTTCATTTATAGCAAGTATACACAGACCTGAATTTTTATATATACCTTGTGTTTTCTAATCCTGCTAAATTCAAATACAAGTTCTAGGGGCTCCTAGAGATTTCTTAGTATTTTCTCTGTAGATGATCATTTCATCTACATATAAAGATTTTGCTTCTACCTTGCCAATCCTATCCCAATTGTGTCATTTTATTGCCAGACTCTTTTGGTGGAGCCTAGGTTTCAAAGTTTAATGGACAGATAAAGAGCAAGCATATCTGCCCTTGTTCCCCACCTTCAGGAGAAAGCATTGTATCTTCTCCATTCATATAAGGAGTTCTCACTGGAAGCATGGAGTACATGTCTTTAATCTGTTGAGAAAGTTCTGTTCTACTTCTAGACTCCTGATAGCTTTTACCATGAACAGCTGTAGAATTTAGTCCAATACTTTTTCTCCAACTAGTAACAGGATCATATGGCTTTTCCCTTTCCTCTGTTAAAATGATGACTTTTGGGGGTGGATCTTCCAATGCTGAACCAACACTGCCATCCCTATAACAAAACTACTTTCTACATCCTGCCAGATCTGACTTCTAATAGTTTGTTTTGTTAAACAAATTTCTATCTATGTTCATACTTTTTTCTTCTATTATCTTTATACAGTTTTAGGATTAGCACAATGTTGAGTTCCTAAAATGAGGGGAGAAGTGTTCTGTCTTTTTTCTGCTTTAATTGTTTGATATAATTTATCAGTTAAAATGTCTATGAGCCTGCTGTTGTCAAATAGGTAGGTTTTCAAGCTAGGAATATACTTTCTTTAATAGGTGCTATTCAAATTTTATATTTCCTCTAGAGTTAGTTTCATTAATTTGTCCTCCAAGGTACTTCTTAGAAGTTGTCAAATTTATTTCAAAAAAGATTTCTGTAATATGCTTTCTATATCCTTTTAAATTCTGTAAAATCTGTGGTAATGTCTCCTAGATCTTGATATTGTAATTTTCAAAATGTATAATTGATACTGTGTAACAGGAAGAAAAGGTCTAAAGGAGCAGGGGAAGTGGGAGGGGTAGGGGAAAGGAAAAAAGGGAAAAGAAAAAATATGAGAAAAGGAAAAAAATGGAATCAAAGTCTTTGCAAATAGAGAAGGGTGGAGGGGGTGTAGGGAGGGCAAGGGAAGGGGGAAAAAAAATAAGAACCAAGATACTCATGTAATGGTACAAGATCCCAATGATGAATGTAACTGTATTTTATACCTAAAATGTACCAATAAAGTTAATGGGGGGAAAAAAAAGATTGACTTATGATAAAAATAAATAAATAAGTAAAAATAAATAAAAATTAAAAATCACAGAATCATAATATGCGAAAAATGTTAAACTATCTTATTGATCTTATGTATTTCCTTCATTTTAGTATTAATTTAAAATTATTCTACACCTTCAGTGTGCCAACTATATGAGAATAAGTAGTGAACAAAGATAAACATGATTGACTGCTGTGTTCTGAGGAAGAGACAGGGAAGAATCCACCACACAAGTAATGTAAACTTTCAATGTTGACATAAACTGGGAAAGAAAAGTTTGATGCTAGAAGACTCAGACCAGAGATTGACCACACAGAAGTGGTAAGAATACAGTAAGGAGAATGCTTAGTGTAACTAAAGAGGAAGGTTGAGGCAAAGTGATGTGGGAGGTAGGTTTGGTAAAGAAGGTAGGTCAGATCAGGGTAGGTCTGAAGGCCTGAGGAGGGGCATTGCCTTTATTCCAAGGACAATAGGAAGACACTGATGATGACCCATTAGGGGGGAAAAAAACATGGAGGAAGGGATAGTGGGGCACTAAAATGAGATGTGTCCATTAGGAATGCAGCTTTCAGCACACCAGGCAAAAGACAGTAATTCCTTAGCACATGGATAGCTGTGGTCAGTAGATTGCTTTGAAAGACCTGCTCTTAATCCTTCACTGTAGAAATAAGGACAGATGAGCACAGAGATCAGCTGGACTTCCTAAAGTCCCACATTCAGATAGCAGTCAGTTGGGAGATCCAGACTGAAGCCCAGTCTCCTAACCCTATCCATAGAGGCAAGGAGGGTAAAGCAGACAACATGTTCTTCACACTGCACATCTAAAGTTAGTGTTCTTTGATGCCTTGAGCTTCTATGATGAGATGCTCAAATTAACAACCAAGACCAGGCACAAATGGAGCACAACTAAGTGTGAGTGATGTGTTCAAGTAATCATTCCTGAGAGAGCCCCACTGCCTGAGCAGACACCCTTACCAAAGTGCCTCTGAACCTAAATAATCTTGACAACAAATAATTGTCATATTCATATAATGCTTTGTATTTTAAAATACAATTTAGTATGTATGATTTCATTTGGCCCATATGGCCTCTCTGTGAGGACACTGGGACAAATGTTCCTGGTTCCCTGATAATTGGGAAAACTAAGACACAGAGAAGAGACCTATTTGTAGTTGCACAACCACAAACTCCATATGGAGGAAAAAGATAACTGAGCTGCCTCTAGGCAGAGTAACTTTGAACAAAATCCAATTATACTTATCGCTTCTCGGCCTTTTGGCTAAGATCAAGTATAAAATCCAATAATACTTAGACTTTGGTGCCTAGAAATGTGTTCACATGAGCCTATATTTTAGAAATCATAAGAAGTGAGAAAAGTTTGTACTTTTTTGCTTAATGAAATTTCACCAAGTTAAGTGAACATCCAGTCTCGGTACACCTGGGTGTATCCCTACTGCAAAGCTAAGCCACCTGGCTGGCACCTCCAGTGCCAGGTTTGAACCATGAAGAAACAAAAGCTTTTCCAAAAATTCCAATATTACGCATCCAAATTTTTTAATTTCCCTCAGGCTACAATTATCAGAAGTGGACGAAGCAGGCAGTTAGTCTTCTTAGCACAGTGATGGGACCTAAATTTCAATAAATTACTCACCAAGTAGGTTACGCTAAGCCAGCCACAAAAATATCATGACTGAATGATCCATGGAAAACATTGTATCCTGAACTTCAAAAGGAAGATTGCAAAAGCTGCAGGTAAGTAAGTGTGTGTGATGGCCTAGGATGGGACTGATGTTGCTGGCCTCTTTGGTAGATGAAGCTGGAACCTATCTGTCAGTTTTTAAAACTCTCACTTGAGTAAATAGATGTGAACATGTATTCCACAGTATCTATGTGTCAACTCATTGGCTTCCTCGTGTTGTGTGAAGCAAATAACCTTTTATGCTCTCTCCTTTAATCACAAACAGGCCATGAAGATGAAGAGCAGAAGAAAATGAAGAAGATAAAGAGCTGAAGCTTTCTAGAACAGGTCTCAGTATGACCCAAAGGACATGCCAGCTGGTGTGTGGAGCACATACAAAAGATCTTCACCATTGGATTCACTTTCTTAAGCTGTACCAGTGAAAAGGAAAAGGGGAGATGAAAATTTCTTCTTCACAATAAGGAACCTCTCAGTGCTGAGTGGGAGGAATTGGTGACAATAACATGATGTCTGTCAACTTTTGAAAAATTGGAATCAGGAAATCCAAAAGTCAGGTTGAAAGAAGACAAATTAGCTATATCAAGATTTGACACATCATTGAATACTTGCTAATGAAAGAAAAAAGATTTCCTTTTAACTTTCTTATTGTCTTTATGCATAACATTTTGAAAATCACAAAACATTTTCATAAAAGCATAAAGAACATTTAAAAACCCTTATTCTAATATGAAGAGAATATAAAAGGCATGTGAAATTGATTCTCTAAAAAAGGCAACAGTTCATTCTTGAGTCTTTTTTTTTAATTTTCTGAACTTTGCTCTGAATGATTCAGGTGGAAACAAAGAGAAAAGACTTAAAACAGCTATTGCTATTCTGTCTTCTGTTGAAACTTTCAAAAAGTGACTGCAGTAAAGTCAGAGACATAAAAGCAGCAAACATGTGGATGGTTTCTCATTTTGCATTTCTTCCTCACAGGATTCAAATGCAATTTGTCAGGGTAGTAGACTGGAGTTGTTCTGTGTTCAGAAGATGTGATAGAGCCATGTGGCCACATGGCTTCATAAACTTGACTGGACATTTAATAACACTAGTGCCAATGATCACTTAGAGATAACTGGTGATTATCTGGAGCAGCCATCAAACCTAAAAACCCAAGATCTCACTTAAAGCTACCATGTGTATTCACATGCACACCAGGGCCATGGTTAGGAGTAGCTGGCCATGGGAAACAGCCTAGAATCCAACAGTCCCTCATTTCAATCACATATTATTCTTAGGAGTTTTATAGTTCAGTTTTGGGGAAGGGGGGGTTGTTTTGTTTTGGTGCCGGGGAATCGAACTTGGGTCCTTGCACTTGCGCAGCACGTGGCGGAACCACTGAGCTAAATCCCCGGCCCTGCGTTTTATTGTTTTGAACAAGTTTCCTGACATCTTCAGACCTCAGTTTGGAGTATGTTGTGAAGTTAACAAGATAAAACATTTAACATCGGACCTGGTAGCACATTATAAGCCCTAAGTAATATGTGGAGGATGTTAGGGAAATGGCTTAAGCAGCTGGTATGAGAACAGAGCCTTCTTGCCTAAGTTAGGCCTTCACTCATTCTTCATGTTATGTTGGCAAAAGAAATAACTCAAGTGAAATATTCCTCAAAATTATGTATCTCTGATAATTAATGGAGCAATTATCTCAGAAGCCTCTTCAAAATTGAATAATTCAAATGTTGTCAATTAAAGGTAGATAAATAAACAATCCAAGGTCTGAAACATTCCCAGCGTTGAATTCCTAACTATAAATTATCCAGCTTCTCAGATATCTTTGTTTCTCTCACACTCCATAGTGGGCTCTCTATTTATTCTTTCTCTCATCTTTTCCTTCCTTCTAGAAAGAGTAAATAGTTAATCAACTTTATTCTTTGTAGCTTTTAAAATTGCAATGGAACTGCTATGGAATATTATATTGATTATTTGAAACAATGTAATAAGGCACAAGAAAGCAATTAGTGACAAAAATTTTTTAAAGGTACTCACATATGATAATATTAGACATCTGTCACATGCCTCATTAAAAAAATCAACAACAAACCATAACTAACAATAGGATAATTTAGCATAGTAGTTTTAAATTGATACCTTTAAAATAGCTCTCACATATAAAAGAAAAACCAATTTAATATATAATGGAAAAGAAGATCCTGTTTACATTTATAAAAAAAAAGACATTGGACATAACTTTAATAAGATTAAGAAATACATAAAACCTATATAAAAATCATACCAAAAAACTACAGTTTACTGAAAGATATCCAGAATACTTTGGTTTAAAAAAACCCTCAACATTATAAAGATTTCAGTTCTCCTGAAGTTGATTTCTAAGCTTAATATAATCTCAGTAAAATATCAATAGCCTTTTTTTCCTATAGCTAGTCAGTTAGCTATAAGATTTACTTGGAAAAACAAACAAGCAACAGAAACTGTAGAAACCCTATAAAAAGAACATAGTGGGCCAGGCGATGTAAGGAAACATTTCCTACCATATGCAAAATGACTTTATGAATGATAATGTGACTGTATAAATGATAAAGGCTATATAATTTAAAAAAAATAACTTTGGTTCAACTAATACATAGGGCAAAACGGAAAATGGAACAAAATGGAAAATCCAGAAATAGGCATAGGTGCTTGTGGGAATTTAGTGTACAAGAAAGGTAGAATCTCAAATAAGTAGGGAATAGATGGAATTTCTATTTATTTATTCATTTTATCTTTTTTGTAAGGGTAGGCTTTGTGCATACTAAGAATGTACTCTACCACTGAACTGCATCTCCAGACCCAAAGATAAGTTTCTTACCAAGTGATATTGGAATAACTGAATAGTGTTAAGAAAGATGATAAAATAAGGTCTATAGCTTATAATAGAGTAATAGACTCCAGGTTCAAAACAGATTGAAAATGAAAATATAAAAAATAAACTACATAATTTTGAGAAGAAAATAAGAATGAAGTTCTTCATTACCTGGAAATGTATAATCATGATTCAAAACACAGAAATGAGGGGAAAATAAAATGCCAATTAAATTTAGTTATATGACATTAAAACAGGTTTTCAGTACAAGACAAATGACAAAGAATGAAACTATATTTCCCACATATATCACAAATACAAAGAACTAATATCCTTTTTATGCAGTGAACACATTAAAAGTGGAGGAAAAAAGAGCAACAGCCTAATAGAAAATTGGGCAAAAGGTAGCAATGAAAAATTCTTAGAAAAACAAATTTAAATCCTCCTTAAACATAAAAGATACTCAACTTTGCTGATAAAAAATGCAAATTAAAATTTACTCTTCTAGTAGATTGGTAAAAGTACAAATATTTGACAATATGCTACCATTACCTTTCTGTTCTAATACTGTACCAGTAGCTACAACCTATTAAAGGTATAACTGATTGTGTCAACTTGAGTAAGACACCACCAACTAGATTGGCCCAGCATAGCTCTGGGTGTGGAGGACCCATCCTAGGGAGGAGTGTCACCAGAATGGTATAAAAGGGAAATGAAAGGAAGGCTTGCTTCTGTTTCTTTAGAGGAGCTCCAGTCTTGGCCTTCACATTGGACATCCTCTTCAGCCTTTCAGCGCACACCCTTTGGCCTCCTGATACAGAATTCTATGGGAGACTACAATGAGCTCCAGGGCTCCAACTGGGTCCTTCAGATCCCCAGAGCACACACAAAACTTCTTGCATTCTTCCACACCATTCTGTGGGTGCCACTGTAAGCCAATCTTGGAGAAGTTTGATTTCTTACTACCTCTTAAAAGGTTGAAAACTAACCTAAGAGGCCCTCCCCTGTTACCAAGATCAAGGTCAAAAATTATAAATACACTGAAGTGAGACAAAGAGAAAAGCAAATGTTCTGTACAGAAACCTCTTACCTTATCTGGACAGATGTGGAACACAGGGGGAGTTTCCTGAAATATGCACATCGATATATAATTCAATCTGATACACTTTAATCAGAGATTTGCAGAATAATTAGCTGTTTGGGACATTTAAAAGCAAAGCAGCCAAGTCTGTTAATAGAAGATCAGGTGTTGGGCCTTGCATCGTAGAATTCACAGTCATTAAAGTAGTTCTGGGAAAAGCACTCCAGGACAATGTGGTGCCCATTAGGCAGCGTAGCCAGATTGGACTGA
Source organism: Heterocephalus glaber (assembly GCF_053883595.1). Lineage (NCBI taxonomy): Eukaryota > Metazoa > Chordata > Mammalia > Rodentia > Bathyergidae > Heterocephalus > Heterocephalus glaber. The sequence continues at coordinate 840,300 of NW_028258344.1, read as the reverse complement.
CAGGTGTGGCATCACAGCGTCCACTAGCAAGCTGCCAGTCAGGAAGCTCCCAGGCCTCTTGGGACTCTTCCAGAACTACTGTCCACGGTCTGGGCTTTTGTTTAAGAACAAGAAAGAGAAAGCTTGACTTTTATGCGAACTAAAGGAGAACTTGAAAATAAAATGCCCTACAATGCAATACGTTGACGATTCCCAACTAAATGCATTTATAACTTTAGAATTTCTTCTGCTAAAAAAAAAAAAAAAAAAAAAAAGAATTTCTTCTGCTTTCAAGTTTGAAGCCTTTCAACTTGCCTTCCCTTTGGGTATTAGATGTACTTAAGCTCACCCTAACCATGAAATGAAAGCACAGCCTCACTGGATGGCAGTACTCTCAGCAGCCAAGAATAAATGTTCTATTTTCTCCCTGATCATCACTCAAGTCTGCTTTTGATAGATTCCCCCTCACCAGGTTTGCCATCACAGCCTATTCTAAAGGATGTTTATCTTCTTCCAAATATCATCATGGGCCTTTACCCCACAGCAGCAGTGAGAAGTAGTTTGTGATTGGAAACTGTAGGCAGATTACAGACTCAGATGGATGACTGCAGATGGACTGAAGGAGGGCTTAAAAGACAGCTGTGTTGCTTTTCCACTGGGGGTAAAACCCAGACAGTCCTGTGGTGAGATAAGCCCAAACAAATCCTTCTTTCAAAGCACAACTTCGTTTTTTTAAGGTGCGCTGTAAGAACTATTCGTATCATGTTCTAAAATCTTTCCCTGATTTTCTCTTGGGGCTCTTTCTCAACCATAAAAAATTCATTTCCAGGGCTTTTTTTCAGCAAGAGACAAAACACAGTTATACTAAAAATGTCACACTCGGGGGAAAAATGCAGCAAAGCAGTTCACAGAGCTACATGGCCCCATCTACCATATAATTTCTCAATTCCCTATTACCTCCATGGATGAATAGTAACATTACACTTCTTTCCTCTTTAGCCACCTGAACAAGATATATGTAAGACAAGCTTCCTTTGTAACTCATAATCAAGATTCTTTTTTGGAATTCTCTGCAATCACCTCACCTGTAAGGAGCTAAGTTAGTTTTCATAAAAGCTAAAGGAAGTTTTTCTTTCAATTGTTTTAACCTTTGTCCAGAATTATCTATGATTTTCATATCCTATTCTTATTTACTTATTAGTCTTCATTTAAATGTATAGTCCTTGAGAATGCTGCTGTAAAAATTGGTATAGTACTATTTGAGTTAGAACAAGAAGAGAGTACAAGCATATAAAACTTAATAATTCTATAAAGGAGGGCCTAGAGGTGGTTGTGTTACTGAAACAGGTATGAGGAAGGTATCAACTGGAAACTCTGTGACATCCAGAAATACAAGAGTTTAAGAAGAAAAAAAGTCCAAATGGTTTTGGCATCTTTCTACTCTTCTTTAAAAATGAGATATTTTAGTTATCTGCACATAAGTCTTATTCATAGATGTTACATCAGTTCCTCTGTCTAATATGCTAAATACATTTCTGTATAAAGTTTTTCTGATAAACATGATACTGCTTTATCTTTTGATTAAAAGAAATACACTACATAGGAAAATTGGCACTGACTGTAGACAGGGTTTCTGGAAGCAACATGGTCAGGGTTATATAAAAAATAAAGGTGATATCTGAGTAGATGTTTTGTATATTGCTGTTTGTCAGAATGCACTGAAGCTCCTCAGAAAAAACAGCAAACTGAAACCACACCAGTGCTTGTCCAAAGATAGACACTATATCATGGTTTATTTTGACTGAATTATTTCCCAAACAGAAGAAAAATGATCCTCGCAGCACATAAAATATATTCCTTGACATCTTTATTAATTTACAGGTTATAATACTAACTGCACATAATAGTAGACTATTGTAAACAGCTTAAAATAAATATTCAACTGGTATTTCTTGAGTTATACTAGGCTGAGTTAATTGTAATTCCAAGGAAATGTGTTTGGATGGGTCCAGTAGAATTTTACAAAATACCACATTGCTTTCCAAAGAACAAAACCAAAGGAACTTTGTCTTCTGCAAAGCTTCTTCGTAAATATTATATTTTTCAGCAACAACAGAGAGCCAAATTCTAGAAATAAATTAAAAAGGACTTTGGAAAAATGAAGGTCTGAAAAATAGGTACTCAGTCAAATGTCTAGTAAAATGTCTTGGATGACTGCCTTGCCAGGTAATCATTGGAGGCCTCTGGGAGGTAAGGGGTAAATGCTCCTGCCACTTTTCTCATCAAACTTGACCAATATACTATGTATAGAGAAGTGAAGGACAATGCTATCCTAGGCATAAACAAGCTGCAGATATTTTGTTGGTCAAAGGCTGAGCCCCACTTTTCTCCCACCACCAATGCCTCACCCTTTACCTTTACCTTCTAAGGAAACAAAGGCTGTCTCGTGCCTTCATCACAAACAAGTTACTTCCCCTTCGACTTCTGTTTTTCCTCTTTCCATCAGAAGGACATCTATTAACAGTCAGTATGATTTGTTAATCCAGCTCTCTCCTTGTGATTTATATTTTTGTAGCTCTACTCAGCCATTTATAATGTATGTGATTTTACATTTTTGTTATATGTTTTATATATTTTCCTTTCCATTAGTCCTGTTAACTTGCTTCAACTTCTTTGTCTCAGACTTCCTAACGATGAATAGGAAGGGAATGCTAAAAATTAGCTCAGATTTTTTTACTTCAGGCCCTTTGCTTCACTAGGACTAAGAAAACAACAGTTATCAAAAAGTACCTGTACTTCAGTTCAATTTAACAAAGAATTGAGGGTCTATTCTGTATGTAATGTAATTTTATGCACCAAGAAGAGGAAATGGGTGAGTCACAGTTCCCAAGGAATCTTGGAATTCCCAGCCTCCACTGCAGTGAACCCTACAGGGGGTTGAGAATGAGCCAGGCAAATATCTGATACCAAGATTTTCAATGTAAAATAAAAATGAGATAAGAATATACAATTATAAAGGTTTAAAACCAAGCCCAATTATAAAAATTAGTAATACAATAATTCATTTCACTGATGTCTACAGAAACTACTAATAAAAATAAGGCATTCTGGGGAAAAAAATAAGAACCAAGATATATCATGTAAAGGTACAAATTCCCAATGATGAATATCATCATATTGTATATCTAAAATGTACCAATAAACTTAATGAATAGAATAAATTAAATAAGGCATTCTAAGCAATGGTCTCCCCCAAAAGAAAAGGAATTCCTTAAGAAAAATTTTAAAGGTTAATTCCAGGTTTGAGGCAGGATATACCCAAGAATCTGAGACCTGTTAACATTCCAGAAAGCAGGGAAGCTACACATAGTTATATCATACTATAGACTCACTTGAAGGAGCTCCCTGTAGCAGTTGATAATGTGAACACCAAAAACATTAATGCATCAGATTAAAGAATCAGATATAGAGTGCATCCCTCTTTTCTCTGGTTTTAGAGGGAATGCTTTTAGTTTTTCCTCATTTAATATTATGTTGGCTGTTGCCTTGTCATAAATAGCTTTTATCAAATTCAGGTATGGTCCTTCTATGCCTACTTTTTTCAGGGCTTTTATCATGAAAAGGTGCTGGATTTTCTCAAAAGCCTTTTCTGCATCTGCTGATATGATCATATAGTTTTTAACTATGCTTCTGTTTATGTGATGTATTACATTTGTTGATTTACATATGTTGAACCTTACTTGCATTTCTGGGATGAAACCTACTTGGTCATGATGTATGATCTTTTTGATGATGTACTGCATTCTATTCATTTATCTTCTGGCTGAGGATTTTTGCATTTATGTTCATGCCCACTATCACCACTTCTATACAACATAGTACTTAAAATATTAGCCAGAGCAATCAGGCAAGAGAAAGAGGTAAAAGGGATACATACAGGAAAGGAAGGACTCAAATTATCATTATTTGCAAACGATATGATACTCTCTATATATAAGGACTCAAAGAACTCCACCAAAAGAATTCTTAGAAAAACTAACATCAACAATGTAGCAGGATACAAGATCAACATACAAAAATCCTTAGCATTTATGTACAGCAACAATGAACTCAATAAGGAAATTACAAAAACAATACCATTCACAGTAGCCTCAAGAAAAATGAAATACCAAGAAATTAACTGACCAAGGAAGTGAAAGACTCCTACAAAGAAAACTGCAGTATGCTGAAGACTGCAGAACTCTGAAATTGAAAAGGACATTAGAAAATGGAAAAATATCCCCTGATCCTGGATAGGCAGAGCCAATATTGTCTAAATGACCTTACTCCCAAAACTGTTATACATTGTCAACGCAGTCCCAATCAAAATACCACAGCATATTCTACAGTTCTAGACAAAACAATCCTAAAATTCATCTGTAACCAGAAGAGACCCATAATAGCAAAAGCAATCTTGGGCAAAAAGAACAAAGTGGGAGACAGCACAATATCTGACATCAAGCTACACTACAAAGCAAGACTGTTAAAAATAGGATGGTGCTAGATCAAAAACATATGTGGATGAATGGAACTGGACAGAGAATACAGAAACATCCCCAGGCACATTTAGCTATTTGATCTTTGACAAAGTGGCTAAAAACGCACATTTGAGGACAGATTGCCTATTCAATAAGTGGTGCTGAGAAAAATTGATAACTGTGTCCAGAAGATTGAAACTAGGCCCATACCTCTCACCATGTACTAAATTAAAATCAAAATGGATTAAAAATCTAAACATTAAAACAGAAACAATGACCCTACTGGAAGATAAAACAGATAAAACACTTGAAGCCATAAGCGTAGGGAAAGATTTTCTAAACAGAACCACAACTGACCAAGAAATAACAGCAAGATCAACAAATGGGATTAAATCAAATTAAAAGCAAAAAAATCACTTAGAAGAGTGAAAAGACAACCTACAGAATAGAGAAGAATTTAACAGCTATTCCTCAGACAGAGAGCTAATATCAAGAATATATAAAAAACTTAAAATATTAGACTGCCTAAACTAAAAGACCCAGTCAGGAAATGGACAAATAAAATCAACAGATACTTCACTCCTATTTTCAAATAGAAAAATAGAAGAAGTACAAATGGCCAACAAATATATCAAAAAAATGTTCCAACATTTCTGGCTATTTAGGACAATGAAAATTACAGCAATGCTGAGTCCCTCTTAGTCCAAAAAGCATGGAAATCATCAAAAAATTGAAAAATAATAAATATTGACAAGGCTGTGGTACAAAAGGAACCCTTCTACATTGTTGGTAGGAATGTAAACTAGTAAAACCATTATGAATATTAGTATGGAGATGTCTCAAAAAATTGAAATTGGGTCCAGAGATTTAGCTCAATGGTTCTGCCACCTGCTGCACAAGCGCAAGGTCCTGAGTTTGATCTCCAGTACCAAAAAAAAAAAGAAAAAAATAGAAATTCCTTATGATCCAGCTATCGCTCTTCTAAATATCTTCCTCAAGGAACTTAAGATAGCATACCACAGCAATACATGCATGCCAATGTTTATAGTAGCACAATTCATAAGAGCTAAATCCTGGAAGCACCATGTAAGCATCAACAGATGACTGGATAAAGAAAATATGATTTCTATACATAATAAAATACTACTTGGATGTGCCACAGCTCCCAGTACAAAGGAGGTTTTGGGTCGATGTGCCACAGCTCCCAGTGCAGGGTAGGAGGCTTCAGGGCCTATTTAGCACCACTTCCAGCACAGAGGAGGTGAGCTGCGAGGGTGCCAACAGCACCCCACCCCCACTCCCCTGTCAAAAATGAGAAGACATGTAAACAAGCCTCAGATCCAGACTTCCTGATCACCTACAGAAACCCAAAAGGGAAATGAGATGGAACACTCTGATACTCAACCACCGAGATTCCCTGAACTAGTAACAAAAGAGGATCTGGAAAAAAAGGAAATCAGAAATAATTTCTCATGTAACAGCAGAGATTGTCCCCATAGTGCACAACATGATTAATAAATCTAGAGAGGACACAGATGAAAAAATAGAGGAGCTGAGAGGAACATAATGGAATCCCAACATACCCAACAAATGGAATCCATAAAACAGATGCAAAAAGATTTCCAGGAGATTAAAAACTCCACTGAAAGTCTACACAGCAGAATGAGCAAATGTGAGGACAGAATGGAAGATATAGAAGATAAGATTGCAATTAGTGACCAGGAAAAGAAAAATTGCTTTAAAATTGTAAGGGACCACGAAAAATCAACCCAGCAGCTTCTAGATGATGCAAAGAAGAAAAATATAAGACTGATTGGAGTCAAAGAAGAAACAGGAGAGAGTGCAGATGACATCAAAAAACTGTTCACAGAAGTAGTGGCAGAAAACTTCCCAAGCAGGGGAAAAGAATTTGACACACAGGTAAGTGAGGCATATAGGACTCCAACTAGCCTTGATCAAAAATAATCTACATATAGGCATATAATTGTTAAGATTCCAGAAACTCAACAGAAGAACAAAGTTCTACAAGCAGTGAGAAAAGAAACAAATCACATACAAAAGAAAGCCCATCAGAATCACAGCAGACTTCTCAATACAAACCCTCAAGGCAAGAAGAGCTTGGAGTGATGTATTTCAAGCCCTAAAGGAAAACAGCTTCCAACCCAAATTGATGTACCCTGCAAAACTATCTTTCAAAATTGATGGAGAAATAAGATACTTTCATGACAAAGAGCACCTCAGAAACTTCATGAATATCAAACCAAACCGGCACTCCAAAAAATTTTAGACAATACCCTAGGTAAAGACAATGAGGATCACAACCCCAGGAAACCCAGAAGAATGAATCCATTGGGCGTGACAAATTAAACCCAAAGGGGGAGAATCCAACAAAAAGAAAAAATCATGACAATGATAAGTCAATACGTATCAGTTATAATATCAATGTAAATGGTCTCAATTCATCAATCAAAAGAAGGAGACTGGCAGAATGGGTCAAGAAGCAAAATCCAACAAAGTGCTGCGTACAAGAAACACACTTAATTCAAAAAGAAACTCATAGACTGAAAGTTAAAGGGTGGAAAATAATACTCCATGTGACAGGAACAGGAAAAAAAGATGGAGTAGCTATCCTCTTTGCAGATCAAGTGGATTTCAAACCAACACTGATTAAGAGAGACAAAGAAGGACACTGCATCCTTGTAAAGGGAACAATCCAAGAGGAAGTGGTGACAATCATAAATCTCTATGCACCAAACACTAGTGCACCCAACAATATAAAACAAATGCTGATGGACATGAAAAATCATACAAACACTAATATAATAGCCTTAGGGGACCTCAATACCCCACTGTCACAAATAGATAGATCAATTAGACAAAAAATAAGCAGCAAAATACTAGAACTCAATCAAACTCTTGAACAAATGAACTTAACAGATGTTTACAGACTGTTCCAGCCCACAAAATCAGAATACACATTCTTCTCAGCTGTGCATGGGTCATTCTCCAAAATAGACCACAAAGTTGCTCATAGAAGATATTTAGGTAGGTGCAAAGGAATTGAAGTTATCCTCTGTATATTATCAGACCAGAGTGTGATGAAATTGGAGATCAACAGCAAAAGAAACCACAAAAATTTCATAAACACATGGAAATTGAACAACACACTTCTGAATAACCAATGGGTCACAGAGGAAATTAAAGAACAAATCAGACAGTTCCTTCAATTAAATGACAATGACAACACAACATATCGGAATTGATGGAGCCAATGAAAGGAGTCTTATAAGGGAAATTCATAGCAGAGAATACTCATCTTAGGAAAACAGAGCAAGCCCAATTAAATAACCTGTTGGCTGAACCTCCAACTTCTAGAAAAAGAGGAGCAGGACAAACCCAAAGCTCATACAAGGGAGGGAATTATGCAGATCAGAGCAGAAATCAATGCAATGGAGACAAAGAGAACAATACAAAAAATCAGTGAAGTCAAGAGTTGGTTCTTCAAAAGAATAAAGAAAATTGACAAACCCTTATTAGGAAAAGGAAAGAAATGGGCCAAATCCATGCAATTAGGAATGAAAAGGATGAAATAACAATGGACCCAGCAGAAATCCAGAGAATCATCAATACCTACTTTGAGAACCTATATGCCAATAAGATGGAAAACACAGAAGAAATGAACAGATTCCTAGATATATATAAACTACCAAAGTTGAATGAAGAAGACCTAAAAATTCTAAACAACCTAATATCAGTCAATGAAATTGAAAATACAATTTAAAATTTACCAACTAAGAATAGCCCGGGTCCTGATGGCTTCACTGCTAAATTCTACAAGAAATATAGAGAGGAACTACTGCCATTACTGTTTAAACTCTTCAGTGAAATTGAAAGGGAAGCAATACTCCCAAATTCATTCCTGGAAGCAAGCATCATCTTGATCCCCAAAGCAGAGAAAGACCCAACTGAAAAAGAGAACTATAGGCCAATCTCACTAATGAACATAGATGCAAAAATCCTTAATAAGATACTGGCAAACAGAATGCAGAAGATCATCAAGAAGATCATACACCCTGATCAAGTGGGATTCATCCCAGGGATGCAGGGATGGTTCAAAACATGCAAATCAATCAATGTAATACCCTATATCAATAGAGCCAAGGAAAAAAGCCATATGATCACCTCAGTAGATGCAGAAAAAAAGCATTTGACAAAATCCAACATGCATTTATGATAAAAACCCTACAAAAAATTGGAATAGATGGTCTCTACCTCAATCTGATAAAAGCCATCTATGAAAAACCAACAGCCAATATCATACTAAATGGTTAAAAACTGAAATCCTTCACACTAAAATCAGGAACAAGACAAGGATGTCCACTATCACCACTCTTGTTCAATATAATTTTGGAAACATTAGCCATGGCAATTAGACAAGAGAAAGAAATTAAAAGAATAAAGATAGGAAATGAAGAAGCTAAATTGTGATTATTCGCAGATGACATGATACTCTGTATAGAAGACCCCAAGAACTCCACCAAAAGTCTTCTCGACTTAATATCCAAATTCAGTAAAGCAGCTGGATACAAGGTCAACACACAAAAGTCAATAGCTTTCCTCTCCATGAACAACAGACTCACTGAGAGAGAAAAAGGACAAACAATTCCTTTCACAATAGCATCCAAAAAACTGAAATACCTAGGAATCAACCTAACAAAAGAAAGACCTCTTCTCTGAAAACTATAGCACTCTGAAAAGAGAGATTGAAGACAATATCTGAAAATGGAAAGACATCCCTGCTCCTGGGTTGGAAGGATCAACATAGTGAAAATGGCCATACTTCCAAAACTGCTATATAGATTCAATGCAATCCCAATTGAAATCCCAGCAGCATATTTCACAGACCATGAGAGAACAATCAAAAAATTAATTTGCAACATGAAGAGACCCAGAATAGCAAAAGCAATCCTAGGTAACAGAGACATGGCTGGGGTATTACAACCCCCAACTTGAAACTATAGTACAAAGCTGCTGTGATAAAAACAGCATGGTACTGGCAAAGAAGCAGACCTGAGGACCAGTGGAACAGATTAGAAGATGCAGAAACAACTCCAGACACACTCAGCCATCTCATGTTCAACAAACTGGAGGAAAGATAGCCTCTTTAATAAATGGTGCTGGAAAAATTGGGTTGTAACTTGCCAAAGACTAAAATTAGACCTATATCTCTCACCATGCACTAAACTAAAATTGAAATTGATTGAAGATCTAAATATTAAAATAGAAATGCTGAACCAGCTGGAAGAGAAGTTAGGTAGAACTCTTGAAGACATTGATGTAGGAAAAGATTTTATAAAAAAAACCTCAGTTGACCGTGAACTAGCACAAACAATCAACAAGTGGGATCTCTTCTTACTAAATACCTTCTTCACAGCAAGAGAAACCACCAACAATGTAAAGAGACAACCCACAATGTGGGAAAAAATTTTCACCAACTGTCCCTCTGACAAAGGTCTACTATCTTGAATCTATAAAGAAATTTTAAAAATCAGACCTCCCAAATTTAAAGACCCAATCCAAAAATGGGCATCTGAAATGAATGGACATTTCTCAGACAAAGAAGTAGAAACAGCAAATAAACATATGAAAAAAGGTTCAACATCAGTGGTCATTTGAGAGATGCAAATGAAAATAACACTGAGATTCCATCTCAACCCAGAAAGAATAGCTGGTATTAAGAAATCAACCAATAAAAAATGCTGGCAGGGCTGTGGGGAAAGAGGAACCCTGCTGCACTGCGGGTGGGAGTGTAGACTGGTGCAACCACTGTGGAAATCAGTACGGAAATACCTCAGAGAACTAGGACTTGAAATCCCATTTGACCCTAGCTAGTCCCCTACTGGGTATCTTCCCTAAAGAATTAAACAACTCATACCACATTGATGTATGTGCACAATTTCTAATAGCTAAAATTTGGAAAAAGCCCAAATGCCCATCAACTGGAGACTGGATAGAGAAAATGTGGGGTTTTTTATAAAATGGAGTACTACTCAGCCATAAAAAATGAGAAATTAGAGACATTTATAGCTAAGTAGATGCACACTGAGACGATACTCTTAAGTGAAAGAAATAGGACACACATGTGTAAATACCAAATAGTTTCTCTAGTGTGAGAAACTGAAAGTGTAAATAAGGACTAAAAGGTATCATAGATAATGTGAAATAAGAAGAAAATTGGCAAAGGGGAGGGGGAAGCGAAAGGGATATGGGAAAGGAAAGAAGGGAATGGGATTAATATGAGAAAATGGAAAAATGGAAATGAAGTCTTTATAAATAGGGAGGGATGGAGGGGTTGAAGGGAGGGCAGGGGAAGGGGGAAAAATAAGAACCAAGAGAGACTATGTAAAGGTGCAAATTTCCAATGATGAATGTCATTATATTGTATACCTAAAATGTACCAATAAAATAAAATTTTTAAAAAGACAAAAGAAATACTACTTGACTATAAGGAAGGAAAAATTGGAGACATTTGTAGGCAAGTAGATGTACCTGAAAAATGTAATGTTGGGTGAAATAAACCAGAAACACACACTTAAATACCACATTGTATCTCTCACTTTAGTAAGGCAACATTCGTAGAGATTAATGAAGGATGGCTAGAAGGAGACAGGGAGAATAAAGATAAGCCATGTACAAGAACCTCATAACCTCAATGAATGTAAACATTATATGTCATAAACATGAGCTAAGATTAATAATATTAACAGGCATGAATATGAGGAAAGGGGAATTGAAGCAGGGAGGGAAGGAGAAAGGGATAAAAATGAAACAAATTGTATTACATACATGTAATACATACTCCTCAAGATGATTTTAAACTACATGTGCTGCAAACATGTACTAATAAAAAATTATTTTAAAAAGAATCAATAGATGAGTTCTTAAATTCCAAGCCAATATTTCTTTCAACATTGTTGTTAGTGTATTAGTTTGTTACTCTTAGAATTAAAAAAAGGCATTGATCATCTGCCTTTTGTATATGTCCTATATTTTTCAGTAGACAAATAATGGATTAAGGAATGCTCTTCACATAAGAGCTCCAATTAATAAACACAGAAAAATGACAGAATTAGAAATAATTTAATAATCCTTGAGAATTTGCTGATCTGAACAGCAATAGCTAAAACTCTTTAGCGGGAAGCAGATGGAGAATTGTCAATGAATGGATCAGATTAATAATACCCAAACCCTCCAAAATATAATTTAAATATCACTACAAGTGGGATAACCATGAATTAGTGCCACCTGATAACATGTGATTTAGAAGTACAAACAACACTTATAACATATTCTTTTCAAAAACTTTAATTTGTAATAGAGCCTCTGGATACATTTTCCAGTTCATAGAAAATATATGGAGTAGGGAAACATGTTTAGCAGCCCCTCAAGAATTCAATCATCCAATATGCAAATAGAAAATTCTCCAGAAAATTTATTTGATTTCTTTAACCCATTAACATTAGAAAGAATTGTTAAATATTAGAGAAAAATATCTTTACAAGGCATAGCCCAAAAAGTGTAATTCAGGTTCCTTATGTTAATTCTAATATAAAAACAAACAACCAAGAAACTACTGAAAATGTAGCCTGTTTAAATAATTGAGAAAAATAAATGCAGATTGAGGACTGAATGATATTTAAAATTATTGTTACTATTAAACATTAAGATAATATTTCTCAACAGTTGGAAATATAAACAAATATTTATAGAAGAAATTTAGTCTAGGATTTGTTTTAAAATAATTAGCAATTAAAGTATAGATAAAAAGCTAACAAAAAAAGAAAAATGTTGTTAATAGTTGAAGCTCAGTATTCTGCAATGAAGGGTTTCCAAAATGAAAAAAATGTAATCAGTAGGCTCAGATCAAATGGCACCTATATAAAGGAGATACATTAAACAGTCACTACAGTTGCTAGCAGTACGTGACTGCAAAATGATTCAAAGTCACAAATGAGCTGCACAGGGGAGAGAGTCTGGAGCTGGAAGCCTAGACCCTACATTCTGTACTTCCTGTCCCACTAAACAGCTGTACAATCTTGAGCAAGTCTGTTTTTCTTCTCTGTATCTCTATGTCCTCTTCTGTGTCATCATGGAGGGATTGAACCAAAATTTTATTTCCAGTAATGCTGGCCTCAGAGGGCTCTCAGATTACAGTAGATATTATATAACATGGGTCTTAGGAGTCAGTTTACCCTGCCTGAATTTCAGCTCTCCTGTTCCAGGGGTTCCAGATATTTAGGGCAGGAGATCCTTCAAGTAGATACCTCCTATGGTATCTCACTTACTGAGCTTGCTCATTAACCATTAAACAATATCAAAGTCATTTTTAAATGTTAATTCCAGGTCAGAAAGACCCTTGATAACGTGACTGACCTAGTATTGCGCAGATAATAGCCAAGACTATAAGTTAACTGCAACTATCTCAAGCTTCATGCAAAAAAGGGTTCAAGAGCTTCTGAATGAAGGCAGAAACTAGAAAAGACTGATTAATAAGTTCCAGAGCCTGAATCAAATCTGAGCCAAGAAAGTGCTAAAGGATTCCCAAGGTGGGAGTCAAGAAATCCTGCCAAAGAAAGTCAATCAAGAAAAAAAAGAGAAGGTAGGCAGCAGGGCTAATGTGTTTGGACATGAGCAGCCTTTGTGAGCCTAGGATCTGACTTCCTTCTAGCTGTCCCTTACTCTTCGAAGCTGCAAATGCTGCACTCTAACTGCTGTTCCCTGCTCGCCCTCCTACATCACCTAGGAAGTTGTGGTTGCCCACACCACCAGGTTGATCTTAGTTCAGTCTGTGGGTTTGAACACTAGCCTTGTCCATGGCAATACAAAGGTGCTATAGGCAGCAGGAAGACTACAGTGACTAAAACGCCAGCAACCTCAGTGGTCTCAAAGATACCAGGTATTAGTGAGCACCAATTATTTATAAAACTGTTCTAGGCATATGCAAAGCATCTTTCTAGCCAATTTGTCATCCAGACAGTCTGATGACTGAATGATTGAATCTGATCTGAGTTTTACAGAGAAAGCATAGTGCCCTACAAACAACATTCAAGCAACATATGATGAGTGACTGAATGAATGAATGCAAAAATAACACCGAAAATTAACATCTTATTTTTATCTTCTCTTATTGCAGGATTATTAAAGGGTAGGAATGGAATGGAATGGAATGGAATGGATATACAACTACAGTTTTTTTCCTTGGAGTCCAGAACTGGATGGTCAGAGTGGATAATGAATTGTTTCTTTTCTGACTAGTGGTTCCATGTTCTTCTCCACTGTCATCCATAAGAACCTATAGTGAATCACTCACCATATTGGTCAGCTTTCCAATACTACACTATGAACCCCAAGAGAGACTACAAAGAAATACATTTGATTTACTATAAAACTTAGTTAAGAGATTGAAATAGATTTATTTAAGTTTCTAATACAGATTATACAGAACAATAGTTGTAAAACAGTTTAAGCAAAATACAAGTAAGTAAAAGATTCTGGGTGAGACGTAAGAAAGTTCCTCACTTTATGACCAAGCATAGTCAATCTGTCCGCCTGTTAATGATCAGAGCTGAAAACGCTTTCTATTATTTATGACAGTGGTATCAGTTTCTGTGACCTCACTATTTTTGACCATATTAAAACCTAGTGACTTCAGAAAAACCCTTCTGAAGGCTTACTGTCTCAGCTCGTGACCAAACATAACTTTCCTTTGGAGGCTTTAGATTTCTCAGTCTTTACGATTTTCAGGAGTTAGCCATTTTACCTTTTCCTTTGCCCTCATTGTTTCTAAAGGGCAGAGGTCAACATGCCAACGCTGGAGAAAAACAAGCTGTCTCCATACGGAAGAATTTACGAACTAGACAGGAAGAAAAATGCCAAATAAATTAATTTCTGCATTAATCTGTCCATTCTTTATTTGGGGCACATCAATCCATCAGACAAATTATGAGAATAGGATTTTTAAAAGAATGAAGGAAAGGAAGAACAAAACTGGGAAACTAATTTAAGATCTATTATTGGATCAATATCTCCACTTATGACAGTTTGTAAGTAGGGAGAGGTGGAGGGATGGAAGGGAGGAAAGGGCAATGGGAAAAAGAAGAACCAAGTTATATCATGTGCAGGTACAAAGTCCCAATGATGAATGTGATCATAGTGTGTACATAAAATGTACCAATAAACTTAATGGGAACAAAGATGATACGAAGGAATTTCTCATGCGTGGAACTAAGGTGATCCTGGCTGGTAAGAAGAGCAGCTATGTGGAGAGAAGTGAGGACACGTGGTCCACAAAAGGAAAATACAAAGAAAGAGACATGCAAAGGAGAGGAGCAGAAAAGCAGGATAAGAGCCAAGAGTCATGAATGGAAATGTTAATACTTGTGAACAAGAAGGATTCAGTAAGAGAGGCAGGAAACCCACCCGTGGGAGTTTGTTTCCAGATGACCATCTGGGTACAGGAAAGGCTTTTAGGCTTGCCATGCAATTGCCATGGCTCCCGCTAGCTTCTCATATTAGTAATACAATTTTGTTCAATTCCCATGCAAAACACATTTTAGCAGCTAATTAGGCTCTCTCTACAAAAACACAAGAAAAAAACCAGAGTAGCAGCATCTTACTAAGTTTTCTTCAGTCCAACAGGTGACGTCTTTCTGGATCTCTGACTGTTGGTGACGTTGACAAACAGGATCATTAAGTCTGTAACACAGTCCAAACACTGGGCTTCTTTTTGCTTGGTATTGGTTTAGCTCCCACAAACAAAATTAAAGCAGCATTTGATTAGCAATAGGAATCACACATCAAAGGGTAGAAGCTTAACTCAAAACAGCTTTTCCTAACCATCTTCTTCATACATGTGCAGGGATAATACATCTTTTATTTATAGCAATGCAAATATCAGTGATTCTAAACATGTGTACTACAGCTTGCCAGCAATTTGGTCTTGCCTTGGAAGGATGAGACTCATACAGAATATACAGCCGAATGCAGAACTTCCATTGGCTTTAGTGTGAAATCCAGAAATGTGAATGGTGGTCACTGCAAGAAACAAGGAAAGTCCTGTCAGAATAATCCTTTGTGGAAAACTCAGGGACCTCTTGTTCTGGAGTCTGTGCTTGAAATTGAGAACATGTGTCTTCTGTCACCAAGACTAGGTCTACTTTAAAAATGCAAATATAACTAAGTTTAATTAAGAGAAAAAAAAGTAAATTTCCAAGGGCCGGTAACAGCAGAATCATTCTGAGATGAGAAACTCAGAGGAAGGCAGGTACCAAGAGAACCTTCTGATGAGTTTCATCATGACATCCCATCTTCCTTTTAATCAATCTTGATGTCGTTCACATTTAATTTCCCAAACAAATACTAGATTTTATCTCAGAGGGGAAAAGTTTTTTCCCTTTGAGTTGAAAAAATTGAATTTATTCTATATAAGAATGTGTAAGAAAATATGAAAAAGTTGTGGTTGGAGATATTTCTGTGTTAATGTCAGAAAACTGTGTTTCCCTGTTGGTTTTGTTTTATCAAATACAATGCAACTGTTGATTCATCCATCTGTAAAAGCCCTTTATGGGTCCCCTCAAGAAAATTACTGAGTCATTTTGTTTGTAGAAGTGGCTTCCTTGGGTATTATTTAATTTCTGTGGGTGAAGTGGAGAGAATTTCAGTCCCTCTTCTCAGCCCTCATATTTTGATGAGGTTGTTTCCCTATAAAACAGACTCTCTCTTGTCCTTCCAGATTCTTTAGCATCCATCTTAAACTCTTGAAGAGCCTTCTCCAGTCTCCTATCCCTCCACGGCTGTCCATTTTTTGTGTACTTATTATATGCAAAGTTGCAGTGATAGAATATGTGTAGTCTCCTTTTATGATACAGTTCTTCCCTTTAGAAGCCCATCCCCTGTAATCACATTGGAAGAGCCTGTGTGATATACTCCCACACATTATTCAGGCTTATAAGAGAATCAGATATCTGGGAGGTGCTCACTCAAATAAGAATTAATGTTCTATTCTCCACACATCTCCAAAGGCACAATGGGGCAAATAGGCAGTTTGTTAGGATATTTTTATATTAGTTTTTTAATGAGACAACCAAGAAAAAAAATGCAACAATAAGGAAACTCCTGTATTTATTTAATTTATTAAAGTTCAATGAGAAAAGGACATAATTAATGAAGTAAAAACTAAACTACATAATTATTTAACTAAAATTGGAAATTGAAAATGGAATGGTTACTTATTAGATGGTGGAAATGCATTTTTCTGGAAGGTGGATATTTTAAAATCTCCTTTGGATTTTATAAAAGCTGTCAGCTTCACATAGAAGGATTCATCTTCCACCACTGTAAAACAATTCAGCAGTTGATTTAAAACATTAAGCAAAAATAGTAATAAATAAATCAAGAAACTACATAATTTCTAAAGGTACTTTTAAACAGAAACCAGAATCTTCAAGGAAACTAGATTTCTGGCAATATGGTGGATTGTCTATTGTAGAGAGGACCTCAGTGCATTCACTGACAGATGCACACACACAGACAGACACACGCACGCACACACACACACAAAATCTGCCCATCAGCTTTGGAAAACAGGAAGAATGTTATATATTCAGAACTTGGGTGCTGTATACATTAATATTCTGAATGTTGTTATATATTCAAAGGCATCTGTAGACCTGCACCAAGTACCACTTTGAAATTTTACTACCTTTCTGGCATGCAAACTTTAAGCTAATAAGTGAATATAAACACTTCCAGGAATACTAATACCCCTCCTCTCACCCTATCCTTACCCCAGGATCCACCAACAAACTATCAAAGAACTGCTCTATAATGTCACTTTCTAACCTAAAGCACTCACACAGAATAAACATACATACACATGCACCCGTGAGTGCATCCACAGACATCTGTTAAAGATCTATTTACAATAAAAATCTACAGAACACATGAGGAAACAGTTCACAAAAAAGAGAAGCATTTCATTTCACATACAATTTATCCCCCCAAAACTCAACTTCATTGAAAATGCTTTGTAAGAGATTCAAAACAATTATGTTTTAAATGATTAAAGATATAAATACATGACTGAAATATTTTAGAAGCCAAGTAGAGCAATTTGAAAATAAGAGTCTTTGAAAAAAACAAAATAGGGGGCCGGGGATTTAGCTCAGTGATTCCACCACCTGCGTCGCAAGCACAAGGTCCCGAGTTCGATCCCCGGTACCAAATAAATAAATAAATAAAATGAACCGAATAGAAGTTCTCAAATTGAATATTAAAAATTATATAATCTTTAACATAAAAACTCAGTGGATAGACTGAAATAGATAAGAAATAGATGAAATAGAAAATTGGTATGTTGGAAGGTGACTCAGTTACTGATCAAAAATCCAACACAAAGATAAAATGTGAGAAATATAAAAGAGTAATATGACACTTGGAGAATGTGTATTTATGCAAAGTGCCTCTAAATATAAAGCAGTAGGTCCCATTGTTAATCTGGAAAAATACATTATTGAGTATCAAAAACCTGGAAATGAAATTAGTGTATATGTTGTACTTTTTGAAGTAATGATTAAACCAGCTGCTTGGAAGTTAGATTTTTTTTTCATCTGAAGAAATGTCTGCCTGCAGATTCAAGGAAAAAATATTGATCCTACTGGTTTTAAAATACTTAATATACTGTTTAAAAGTAAGTTTGAAGTAGGCAAAACTTTCTTAAGAAACCAATAATACTAAACAAAAAATGATAAATTACTTTATTAAAACAAAAGTTTATATTATTCAAAAATGTTATTAAAAAACTAAAAAGTTACATCCTGGAAGAAAACATTTACAAAGTATATATCTAGTAATGAACACATATATAAAATATAAAAAAAAAACTCTTTTAATTTAGAACAAAATCCTTTATTTTAAAAATAGAAAATTATACTTTACCAAAGAACTTTCAAAAATTTAAAGCTGACAAAACAAAATAGTAGCAAAAATATGCAGCAATGAACTTTCATGCATTACTAGTAAGAATACAGAATGACAGGGCCAGGAATTTACCTAAGTAAGTGGTTCCGCCATACAAGGTCCCAAGTTCAATCCCCAGTACCAAAAAAAAAAAAAAAAAAAATACAAACTGACACAACTACCTTAAAAAATACTCATTTTCTCATGACACTCATAAACATGTAAGATGTTAACATAACATCCCACCAAGCCTACTCCCAGGTAATTACCCAAAAGATATAAAAACACCTGCAGAGAAGCATTTGTGGAAGATTTATTCAAAATTACCAAGTAAAAGGGCAGGAGATTTAGCTCAGTGGTTCCACAGCCTACCTCACAAGCACGAGGACCCAAGTTCGATCTCCAGTACCAAAAAAAAAAGAGCAAAATTACCAAGAAAAGAGAAAGAACTAAAATATCCATCAGCGGTGAGTGGATAAACCAACTATAATACACCTATACAATACTACTCAGCAATGTATGCCAAAGTCTGAGTAAATCTCAAAAGCATTATACTAAGAGAGGGAAGTCAAATTCAAAAGACTACATCATTCTTGATTTCATCCATACAACGTTTTGGCAAAGGTAAACTATGGAATAATAATTAGATCAATGATTTCTAGGAGATGGAAGTTGGAAGGAGAAGGTTGAGTAAAGGGTGAGGGGTCTATTGGAGTGATAAGAATATTCTACATCTTTATATATCATTTACGTAAGTGCGTATACATTTGTCAAAAAAACTGATGGAATAAAGCACCTAAACAGGGAAACTTTATTATATAAATATTTATAAACAAATAAGTGTATAAATAGGTATATAAATATTGCTCAATGAACTTGATACCATTTTTATGTTTAATTGGCAAATAAAAATTATTCATATTTATGAGGTAAAATGTGATGTTTCAATACATATATACCATGTATAATGATCAAATCATTATAGAATTATAGAATCATTATAGAATTCCTACCACCTCAAATATTTACCTTTTCTTTTTGGTGAGAACATTCAAACTCCTCCATCTTTTAGCTATGTGGAAATATTCAATACATTATTGTTAACTGCAATGATCCTACTGTAGAAAACCAGAACTTATCCTCCCAACTAAATGTAAATTGGCTTAAATTTTCAAAAACATTGGGGAGAAAAATATTCCCCAAGATACAATTGAGTAACCAAATATTTCAGTAACTAAGGGAAAACTGCAAAGGTTGGACAAAGCTCAGGACCCCTACTCTAATGACCATTTACTCATTTATAAGTGAAATACATTCAAACTAATTTGTAAATGCTAATACTATTGTGTAAATTTTCTGGTTTAATTAAAATTCTTTTCTAGCCAAAAAGCTACAGCTCTGTCACAAAATAGAAAATTAATACTGTATATATTATCTTCCCACATAAAGATTATATTTCATATTCTCCAGTGATTAAAAATACCACATATTATATGTGAAATATTTATAAACTGCTCATTAAACAGAAATTTCTTCAAAGGTCAGGAAAAATAAAAGGTAATATGTTAAAAGAAAAATATGAATGTCAGAGTTTCACTTGTTGCCCTAATAATAATGGCCACTGGATTTACATTTCAATATTCTCAGAGGCTTTAGGGATATAAAATTGCAATGGAAAGATGTCTGAGAAATTCAACTTAGGTATCTTTGACTTTCTCAAATACTGTCAGAAAACAGAGACAGTCCTATGCTCTGCAGAGACAAGCTGTATTTCCATAAGGAATTTATCATAATATACTTCTGCAAGATACACATCTAGAAAATGCAAAATATTTAAAAAGATACCAACTTTTTTTTCATAATAGTTCTCTTTAATGCTTCCTGCCCTTGACAATTACCTGTTGTCATTAATATCTTCAAAGTTTCACCAAAGAAACCAAGGGGTGTCACAAAGGAAAGAATACAAGGGACTATGGTGTAGCTCAGTGGTAGAGAGAGTGCTTAGCATGTGGCTGGCCTGGGGCTTAATTTCTAGTACCATAGTAGGGAGGATAGAAAACACTAAATTTAGACATGTGCTTTGAATATATGCATCTGGCCTTTCCAAATTATACTTTATTAACAATCAGACATGATAACTTTAAGAAAGGATCCAAAACATTTGATTTCACTGGTTTAGAAAAGGATTCCTACATCAGTTAAACTAGAGTGTATAATTTCTCATTTGATTATGGCTTAAATAACAAATGGAATAACCAAAACTGTAAAGGACAAAGAGGTTATCAAAAAAATTTTAACTACAATAGTTCTAGATAATAAACTTTTTTTATCTATCAGTCAACCAACATGAAGTCTATGTCATAATTAAGTGAATTTTGTTTCAATGTGTAAACAAAAACAACCAATTCATTAGACAGAAAAAGGTCATTTTATAACTGAAGTTGATCAAAATAATCCTTCAGATTTATACTCTTAGTTAGACCTAACATGACTTTTTAAAATAAATACAAAATATTTTGCATAGTATTGCCAGTGTTCTATGTTTTTTTTCCTCATCTGCTTATATCCAATCAACCACTAACTAGTGATCCTGCAATCAGAGCAACTAAAAACCTTCAAATCAAATTCACTCACTTTCACCATTTCTGTGCAATATTATTCTCAATATACTGAGGGTAAAGAGGACAGAGAAAGCCAAATTCCCGTCATTCCCACATACTATATGGGAATCTTAATTGAATTTATGTACAAAATATGACTAATAATAAAGAAATACAAGATTGCTTTATACAAAACCAATAAACCAAAATCAAGGGTTTTCTTATAAACAAATCAATCAAGTATAATAAAGAGAACTCTCATTCACAGTAGCAACCAAACAGTTAAAGGTCGAAAGAATTGCAATAAAAGAGGTTCAAGAGCTGTATAAAGGAATTTACAAAACTTTATGGGAAGACGTGCAAGAAATCAAATAAATGGAAAGATTTATCATGCCCATAGATAAGAAATAGAATTCTTTGCAATATGCCCCAGCTGATTAAAATAACAATCAAAATCCAATTATGATCTTTGTTTTGAACTTTATGAGCTCTCCTCAAAATTCTCATAGAAGACATAGGCTGAGATATTTTTTAAGAAGGACAATGAAAAAGGACTCTCCTTATCAAGCCAAGACTTTGCTATAATTTGCAATTAAGATAATGTGACCTGACAAAGAGTAAACAGGGAAGTGAAGAAACAAGAAACAGACCCACACATAACCAAAGAAGCATAGATTGTTCAAAAACTGTGATTGGAGCAAGCACTATTAAATTCTAGGTAATTAAAGCCTGAAAGTACAAAGTTCAAGAATTAATACTATTAAATACTATTAAAATAAAATACAGAAAAAAATGTCTTTGTGCTCTCCAATTTAGGCAAGATTTATTTTTTTAATTAAAAAAAATTTATTGTGATAAAAAAAATAACATAAAGTTTACCATCTTAACCATCTTTGAGTGTGCAATTCAGATGTTGCATGTATTCACATCATTGTGCAGCAGATCTCCAGAGCTTTTCATACATACCTTACGTAAGTGGAAAAATACAAAATTTGCCTTTTCATAGATGGCTTATTTCATTTAGCATAATGTGCTCAAATTTCATCCAAAGTTATAGCATATGACAGAATTCCTTTCTTTTTAATCCTGAATATTATTTCCATTGCATGTATGTACCACATTTTGTTTATGTGTCTATCCATTAATGGACATTTGTATTGTTTTCTCCTCTTGAACATTGTGATATGTCTGCTAAAGTGGGCAAGTTTCGTTTTGTGATTCAAATGTATATATTCCCAGAAGTGGGACGGCTGGATGTACTGGTTAACTTTGCCATTAATGGACAAAATATCTGACACCTGTAATTCAAAATAGGAGAGGTTCATTTGGCACATGGTTTCAGAGGATTCAGTCCATGGTCAGCTGGCTCCAAGGCCTTAATATCATGGTGGAAGGGTGTAGTAAAGCTCTTTTGTTCATGGTGGGTGGAAAGCACAGCAGAAAAACAGCAGCAGGGAGAACGGGACCAGTCCAGATATGGTACTCAAATGCATGCCTCAATTACCTATCCAGACACTCCCATAAGTATGCTTTACTAACCCACAAACTACCTCTCAAGCTACTCAAGTTGACAAGCCAGCTTACCATACTTGACTATATGGCAATTCTGTAATTTTATGTTGTTTGTTGAGCAATCTCGATACTGTTTCACACAGCAGTTGCACCATTTTACATTCCCACAAAGAGTACATGAGAATTGCAGTTTCTCCACATCCTGGCCAATACTCATTATTTTTAAAGGTTTTGTTTTGGGTTTTTTTTGGTACCAGGGATCGAACTCGGGACCTTGTGCCTGCAAGGCAGGCAGTGGAACCACTGAGCTAAATCCCCAGCCCTAAAGGCTTTCTTTTTAATAGAAGCCATCTTAACATATGTAACATTTAAGCAGGAAACAAAAAGCAGAAAACATAAGGAACAGATTAATAAATTTGACAATCTCATGGTTTGTAAATTAACTTAAAAACCCTAAACAGACTAAGAGAAGTTATTTCCAACATATTTAACAAAGAACTGGGATCTGGAATACATAAGGAACTTGTAAGAATAAAAGAGTTGACTCACTCAATAGGAAATAGCCAGAGAATATCCAGAGAAATAGAAGAAATAAGCAGAGAAATAGAAGCTCAAATGATTGATAAATGCATAAAAATATGTATTTAATTTGCTAAGAGGTTAGTGCTAAGTAAAACAACAAAGCAAGGCCATTTCATATTCATCATATTGATAATAATTTTAATATCTGATAAGTTTTGGAGATGTAAAGAAAAATAACTTTTAATACTGCTTTTGGAAACATAAGTTAATAGAATGCCTTCCCACAGCAATTTGCCAGTAACTATTATAGTTAAAGGTGCACAATCCCTGACATGCTGGGAATCCAAGGTGGGTGTATTTCTTGAGCGTTTGAAACATGTGAACAATGAAATACCTACTAGGATATTCACTGCAACATTGTTTGAAATGGAAATAACCTAAATGTTCATAACAAGAGAATGAGTCATAAATTGTGGCTTCATCATTCCAGAAAGCAATTAAAATGATTAAACTAGAAATGCTTGTATTAACATGGATAAATCTCAAAAACATAATAATGTCAGAGAATACATACAATATCATACTATTTAAAAATACATAATATAATCTTGTATATGTCATGAACTAAAAAAGACAAAATAAAAGTATAAAAAGAAACAGATAAGGATGCCCATATCCTCCCAAAAAATGGCTCAGCTTTAAGGCAGACAGGGAAACAAAAGGAGGAGAAGGAGGGGGAAAGTGCTTTACCTCTTAACAACTCATGCCTTTAAAACTGGAAATATGACACTATTTATAATGGATATTGCATTTAGGTAGTGAGTATGTGTGCTTGTTTTATTACTCTGTGTTTTTCTATAAATTTTATTTGCCTGTGGCAGTGACCACATATGGATAAAATAGGCATTTAAATGTGACACTATTCCATGGACTGGAATCTGAAAGTAAGACTTTTAGCTCATTCCCATACACTGAGTCCCTAATTATTTCATAGAGAAACAAACCACATAATGATATTAAAAATTCAAATCACTATTCTAGCTGTCTGTTCATTGCTCCTTACATATTTAAAATTTTTCATTTGCAGTAAACTGAATCTAATAAAAGTATAATTTAACCATCATTTAAGAGGCATCAAGGGTGTTTGTTTATTTTATTTTTTAGAACTTCTATGATAAACTACATTTTGTCAGTTATTTTGAGAATTCAGTTTAAAAAGATGTGATCTCATCTGTCCTTGAACATTTTACTTAGTTAAGTATGTCATAAGATTATTGTTTTGTATGGAAGAAAGTCTAATCCTCATTCCTTGATTTATACAGCAAGTCTAAATGCCAATCTGTATTATGACTCATATATTTATTCAACACGTCTACTTGAAGCCTACTCTCCTATGGACAAAAATAGAAATTAGTATCATATACTACAACCGAAATGCCATGAAGTAAGCTTCAAGTGAAAGCAACTGTTGGGGTTCAGCTGGTATCCTTGCTGGCTCTCAGTTCTTGCAGAGTAAGTGGTCTGATCCACAGGAAAGAGGGAAAAAAAGGGGGTAGGTTAATAGTGAAGCATGACATTGATATGCAGTCCATGCTAAATGCAGTATTCATAGCTAGATCAATCATTTTAGAACTCAAAGTATCCTTGCTCATTTAACCAATGAGTAAACTGAGGCCAAAGAAACTAAGCCATTTTTCAGACTCAGTTCAGTTTCTTAACACCGCTTTTTTAGAGCCACTAATAGGACTCAAGGTTCCCAGACTACTAGAATATGCACAGCAGGTCAGGTGGGCCCAGGGAACTGCTGAGCCATGCCCCCTCCCAGGGTGGCCACAACTTAGCCCCCACTTGCACATTCAAATTTGAATGAGAGCCCAGGCAAGAGCTACATCTGATTTCCAAAATAAGCTAGATACCCAGAATTTTATGTAAGATCTCATGTTCTTAAGTGCTAGAAATGGATGGAAATGGATTCAAAACTTTAAAACATAGCATGTGAGCCAAACAAAACACATCTGTGGGCCAAGTTCCTAGCACTGGTCACTGTTTTGCAACATCTACTATAAAAAACTGGATCTGAGGCCTCCTCTTGGACAGTTTTTATGGCTCCTGAAAGCAGGAAATAAAAACAAGTTTTGTTCAAAGCTGCTCCTAATGTTTGAGATATCTGAGATTAAATGTTCGCTGCTGAGGTTATTTTGATGAAAAGCAGAAGTTGGAAACTGAGTCGTTTATACCTTTGAAGATTACAAAGAACAAAACTGGCCACCTGGTCCATGCAAAAACAAAACAAAAGAAAAGCATAGTTTTCAGGGATCTATTGTTGGGCACTGTGATGAGAAGGAGGCGGGAGGGAACAAGACCGCACCCAAGAGCCCGGTGTGCCGCTTTCTATGGTCCTTCTCCTCTAGGGCCCTCTACTGTCTCCATCTTCTCGGCGCCGCAGCCTCATTCTCTCATCTCTAGCGCTCTCTGCTTCTGCCTTCTGAGAGACAGAGAGAATGAGGGATGACAGGTGAGGACAGTGGAGAGAAAGTCTGGAGGCCTGAGCAGGTCAAGGCAGAACTCTGCTTATTACAAGAAACTCACACGCATGGACTCTTTACTGTCTCTTTCCATATTCCGAAACCTTCTATTAAACCCTGAGGCATTCTGGAATGAAGTGTGGCAACATGCCTCCCTTTCCGCTGAGGCTTAGAGAGCTTGCTGGCTTAGTCGAGGCAGTAAGTAGCAGAGTCTGCACTTCCACTCGTCTTCCGACGCAAAGGAATCCCCAGAGCAGCTTTTCCCACCTCCTCCTTGCTTCCTGTTCCTGTGATTTCAGCCTGTTTTACTCTGCCACGATGTAGCATCATCATCCAGGCTCCTGAACCCAAAACCAAGAAAATATGAAGTAATAGTGCTCATCTATGGGACTTTTTAGAACAATAGCAATTTAGAGAGATTTAGAATCTGCATTCTCTTTTTATTATGGTAACAATAGAGTCTTTTCTACAGCATTAAAGAAGATTCTGTGAAAGATAACAAGACAAATTCATCCTGGTAACTCGAATTTCTAAGGACAAGGAACTGTGTTCCCTAAAACACTGTGCTTGATGAAGACTGGTCTTTTCTCCATGCTTTACATGAAAAAGCAAGCGCTCTCATACATGTGTGCATGTGTGGTGTATGTGTATAAGTGTGGTATGGTGTTTGTGTGGCATAGATGAGTTATGTGTGTACAGTGTGTGTGTAGGTATGGGTGTGGTTTATGATGTATATTGTGTGGCAGTATGTGTTAGTTGTGTCTATGTGTGCAGTGTGCAGGGAGTATAAATGCTGTGCATTTTTACTGTGGTGCAAAGTATGTGAAAAAATTATGATGTAGGAGATATGTGTGTGAGATGTGTACTATTTGTATTAACAGCATGTACATGTGCAATGTATGTATGATTTTTCAGATTAGCCAATAACCTATGGTCCTCAAGTCAGTCTCAGCCACATCTATGTGTATTTTTCCTATAGATAATGTTTCTCTTAAGTATGATCTGATGATCCAACTGCATGACACTCCTCTGGGGATCTTGTCACAGCGGCCACTCCTGAGTCTTCCGCATCATAGCCCCTGGGTGTGGGCCAAGCCCCTGCAGCCATTCCAGTGACATCCCGCTGGAGACCCTTGCTGTGACCTATGGTGATGTACACATAGCCACTTGCAGGTTCACTGGGCCTTTTTACACAGAGATGTGTTTCAACAGCCCCAGTAAAGGCCTGAGCCTGAAGACAGAGCTGAACCCTATATACAAGGTTTCCCTTATACATCCATGTCTATAACAAGCCTTAATATCCCCTTGATATAGGG
Organism: Heterocephalus glaber; assembly: GCF_053883595.1. Classification (NCBI taxonomy): domain Eukaryota; kingdom Metazoa; phylum Chordata; class Mammalia; order Rodentia; family Bathyergidae; genus Heterocephalus; species Heterocephalus glaber. The sequence goes on along the minus strand of NW_028258344.1, from coordinate 813,313 downwards.
GGAATAGATATAATTCCCAAACCTGCTAGATATCCGAAATGTGAGTTCCTGTTCCCTAAAATGCAAGAATGAATTCTAGGAGCAACAGAGGTTAAAAGTAAGAATTTATTGAGAGAAAGATAGGTGTTTTATTGAGCAAATCCACGAACTGAGGCAGGTTCAAGGTGGGACAAATCTGCAGTCTAAGACTAGTGAGACTACAAGTATAGTCACTGAGGTAATATTGATCTAATGGGAAATAACAAGGTGGGACAAAACTATGATCAGCCAATAAGATTACAAGTATAGTCACTGAGGTAATTTCGATTAGATGGCAATCAAATGGGGAAGCTAGTATAGCAAGCAGGCATGGAAGGAACAAAGACTTCCCCAGAAGAAATGGGCTAGTGATATTGGGTCCCTGCCCAAGGTGACTGATATTTATTTAGAATATCAGTCATTGCTATTCATCTCTAGGGAAAGTATCTGAGCGTGGTACTTTTTTTCTTTTTATAAGGCCGAACTTTAGTCAATGTATCTGGATTGTCTTTCGTATTGACTTCCGGAGGGCCAGCCCTGTCCAACCGCATGCAAGATATCTAATTAATTTAAAATTCTACAATTCTCTTCTCTTCCCTCTCTCTGACTCTCTCTCTCTCTCTCTCTCTCTCTCTCTCTCTCTCTCTCTCACTCACACACACACATCTCTCTCTCTTCCTACACTATACTGGGCCACAGCTGACCTTGGGTAACTGAAACCTAGAAAAGTGAAACCACAGAAAAGGAGAGGATTATAAATTTTGATTACATACACCAAGCACAGACAGAGAGAAAGGACTGAGGCAGAGTACAATTTTCTCTTAATTTCCTTGCATTAACTAAAGAAGAAGGGGAGAGGCTCACCCTGCACCCCTACTATGCACACACACGAAACCGTGCACACGCAGAGAAAGCCTGTGCACACATACGTGCCTGAGCAGATGAGCCCCCTTAGATTCTCAGCTTCGGAATCGGATTTTATTTCACAGGGCCGTTTAGAAGCCTTAGTAGAGGAGGACTGAACTCTAGCTGAAGATTATCATCGCGCCCTAGATCTATCTTTCCATTTCACAGAAGCCTCTGTGCACTTGCAAAACTTTTCTTCCCACAAGCCAAAGAAACTGTCCCTCCTGTGTAACATGGGGGAAAGTGAGTGCATTTGGAGTTGTCTTACCTGCCTAGAAGCCACTGTGACTCAGCCATCCAACAGACAATTACCAGTGACGCTGCAAGGAAAGATTTGGCCAGGGCAGATGCAGTCTCACTAGGGCATGGCTTCCAGGAAGTGGTGGTCCGAGGTCTTGGATGGAGAAATGAGACCTCTATCTTTTGAACACATGAATTTAAAGGGTTTGAAAGGAATTCTGCCTAAATTGTGAACTTTCTGTGATAAACAACATACTAAGAATAAATGATTGAGAGGGACAGAGCCAACATTAAAACCTCCAGAAATGGATAAAAATATAATGCAATGCTTATAATCCAAGCTACTTGGGAGCTGAAGCAGAGGGATCACAAGTTCCAAGCCATCCTGGTCAATTTAGTGAGATCCTGTTTCAAAATAAAAACTTTAATAGGGCCAGGGATTTAGCTCAGTGGTTCCGGCGCCTACCTTGCAAGCACAAGGTCCCGAGTTCAATCCCTGGTACCAAAACAATAAAATAAAATAAAAATAAAAAATAAAAACAATAAAAGGGATGGGGATTTGGTTCAATCATAGATTTTCCCTGGGATCAATACTCAACATTGGAAAAAAAATAGTGCAAGCCTCATTTAGGACCTTTATTTTCTACCCTGTAAAGATTCCCTTCTCAGTCCCACGTCCAAGAGTCACAGAGGGAAGAGTGGCTCTCAGGGTAGTAAACCTGTGTTAGTCACAGGCTGAGAAGTTTATACAGAAAGTTACTCATCTCAGATTCGGAAGCTGAAAGTTCTAGCCCTCTGGTGAGGGGCCTGTTGACTGTGTTACAACGTGGCAGCTGGCACCATGGTGGGAGCACATGCAGAAGAGAGGTCAAGTGATAAGATAGGAAGCCTAAGAGGGGGAGGAGCCAGTCTTGCTCTTTTTTTAACAACACATTTGGCACAGCCTAACTCACTCCACAAGACCAGCATTAATCCCTTCCAAGGGCATTGCTTCAGTGACCTAATTACTTTCCAGTTTTGCCTCTTAAAGGTTCCACCACCTCAACAGTGCCCTGCTCAGGACCAAGACTCCAACATAGGAATTCTCGGAGGACACACTCAAACCCTAGCAGTACCCTTGCCCCATGTTGCTTCAGAAACATTGCTATTGCCTTCAGGATAGAATGACTCCTCCCACCCTTCTCATCTGGCCTTGCTTCCCTCTTCTTATGAATGTTAACTACAACATGCAGCATAGTGAGCTTGTGGCAGTAATCCATCTGAGAAGCACTGAAGGGCTCCACAAAGGCAGTGAGGATAAGGATGGAGAGGAGGGACAGGACCTAGAGATGCTAAGGAAGTAAAACCACCATGGCAGTTGATGAATTGCAGAGATTCAAGGAGAGAGCTGCTGGGGATTATAAGCAACATTCCAATTTGAACACCCAAGGATCACAGCTTGAGAAGCAACATGTCTCTAGGGGCCAAGCAGGTAAAATATGTTAGGAAAAAAGACAAGGGGTAAGGGGATTGTAGACTCTAAGACCCTAAATAGGATGTGTAAAGAAAGCAGCCATTCCTCCACTCCATCCAATCACTGCCATTTCAGAATCAAGGCTGATGCTTGATTCAACAGCTTCCAGTTTTCAAGACAAATCAGACATCTTGAGTTTCCTAAAAACATCTGATTTAAATATCAAGACTAATTATTTTTTAACTAATTATTAATTTTCATTTTACAATGTGTATATTTTTTAGAACTAAAAACACTATAGGGCCAGGGATTTAGCTCAGTGGTTCTGCCACTTGTCTTTCAAGCGCAAGGACTCAAGTTTGATCCCTGGTACCAAAAAAATTTTTTAAATTAAAAAAATTAAAATAAAAAGTAAAAACACTATATAGACCAAATAGAATGTGCTGACAGGGGAGAGGAAATAGTAAGTGCTTCTAGTTTCATACCTCAAAAATAGATGTTCATACTTCTCACCAGATTTAATGTTTGGAGCTTGTGTTTTCTCCAAAATTCATATTTAATTCTCAATGCAGTAAGAAGTGGGACTTTTAGGAGTTGATTTGGTCATGAGAGTTTCTTCCTCATGAATGGGATTAAGGCCCTTATAAAAGAGGCTTTCCACAAGATTTGGCCCTGTTTTCCCTTCTTGTCACTTTTGTGATGAGAAGAACTAGCATTTATCCCTTCCAGAGAATGCAGCAGCAGAGCAATGTTGTAGGAGAAAAGAGACAAGACCCTGACCAGTCACCAAACCTGTTAGTGCTTCTACCTCCAGAACAAGGAGAAACAAATTTTTATCATTAATTACAAAGTCTCCGGTATGCTATTATAGCCGGAAAAAAAAAAAAACTAAGACATAAAGATAAGAACTTCCTTCTCTCTCCATATATTTTATTTTTAAGATAAATTAGTAATCTGATACAACTACCAAGAAAACTCAAGATTGGAGAGAAAACCACCTTAATCTGATCCAAGCATCCCTCTGATTCTTGGATTCTTCTTTTTCTAGGGTTTCTTGTGACACTGAGATTCCATTACCCTGAATGCTACAGTAGCTCTCAGACACACTGGTTTCCGACACTGTACACTAGAGTGTAATACTGCTGCTTTGGAACTGCATGGTACCTCTTTTGTCTCTTTTCTTAGGCTTCTCTCCTGAGATAACACAAGTGAGGATGTGATTTGACACTTATCTTGTTAAAATGCACAATGGGTAATTTGAATGCCAATTAAGTATAGAAAAATATTCTACATTTTTCAAATCATTTTGCATAATTGTCAAATCACTTCACTCTGCTGTTCAGATATAGCTCACACTATGAAATCCCTAGGGTTTTAAATTCTCAGTACTTTTTAATGGCCTTTTGAAACCTAAACCCATCTAAGTTTAACCTTAAAAGTGATAATTTCATTCAAGAAAAATTTGAGTGCCTGTTATATATCAGTACCTATACCAATACCTGGGAAATAAAAATGAGACTATAGGAAGTCACTTCCGGGTCAGGAAAAGAGAAATGCACTTCTAGTCTTAATCTAAAGTAAAATAATATTAGTATTTTCAGGAATTTGTCCCTCTATATTAATGACAAAACAGAACCAGTAACAAACAATTGGAAAATAAACTTTTAACTAATAGGTTGATAATATATGAAAGAGAGCAAATTATACCAAATGCTTAAGGATTCATTATATGAAATATACACAATATCTATATACACTTAAAACTCCGAGACTTAAATAAATAGAGAGATGTAACTTGCTTGTGGACTAGAAGACACAGCTACAAAGCTGTCAGTTCTCCCAAAACTGACCTATAGATTTAATATGCTCTAATTAGAATTTCAGTGGGGTTTGGGGATAGAAAGTGATTTGAGTGGAAATGGAAAAAACTTTATTGGACAAAACAACTATAAAAAAAAGAACAAAGTTAGAGAATGTACTACTTTTGATTTCAAGATTTAATATAAAGCTAAGTAATCAAGACAGCATGGAACATTAGCATAAAGACAGAAATACTGATCACTGGAACAAAAAAATCACACAGAATTCAGAAGTATATCCATATATATGTGATCAACATTGCCAGGATGATTAAAAGGGAAAAAATTGTCTCTTTAGTAAATGATACTGGAATACTGGATATTTATTTTTAGGATAAAATGAACTTTTAGGGGAACGGCATGATCCCCATTCTTATACTAGTCACAAATATTAACTTGATATGTATCAAAGACTTAAATATGACTACTAAAACTATAAAACTACTAGAAGAAAAGAGGACAGTCTCTTTACAACTTGGGTACAGGTAAAATTTGCTTAGATATAATTCCAAAAGCATGATCTATAAAAGAAAAATTGATAAATTATGGACTCATCAAAATAAAAAATATTTTGTTCTTCATGATTAAGATTATAAAAAGGCAAGTCTGACACTGAGAACAAATATTCACAATACATCTTTCTATCAAAGCCAGAATATATTAAGAACTCTTACAGTTCACTCATGAAAATCAACAACCAAATAAAAATGGGGGAAACATTTGAATAGACACATCACAAAAGATATGAATGACCAGAAAGCACATGGAAAAAAAAGAAGCTTAATATCATTAGTCATCAGGGAAATGCAATTAAAACCATGTGATGTTACTACATGTTCATTAGAATGGCTAAAATGGAAAATTGTGGTCAAGTATAATAATTGCCAGATGTCTTCTGTTCACTGCAAATGAATACATGAAAAAGGACAAACTTTAAAGGAGGTAATTAAATTAGTTTAACACATGATAGGTTTGAGGTGCCTGGGGCCCATACACCATGAGAAATAATTATGTAGGTGAGAAAGACGCCAAGATGAAGAAAGGCTTAGGAATAGGTAATATAGAGATGTGATGCAAAGTCTTGGAGTGAACACATTTTCACAAGTAGAATGAATAAGTTGAGAGATGACCCACAGGACCAAAATATATTAAACATCTCCATTTAAGTGACACACAGAGGAAGAAAAGTCCTGGCAAGGGTAAGCAGGAACAACCAAAAACGTCATAGCAAGGGAGATCAGGGAGAACACCTGGAAAGAAATGTTCAGAGTGGCGTACAAAACTGAATATAGGACAAATGGAACTAGCACTGAAGTGGGTTTGTTGGATTTTTGTCTCAAAACGTTGTGGCTGGCTTAATTAGTAACATTGTACTGTAGTGGTAAGATCAAAAGCAAATTTTTAGTGGAATAAAGAATTCGTAGGAGACCATTCAGAAACATTAACGATGGGAAAAGAGTTAAGATAAATGCTGAAGAATTTCAGGAGAAGAATCATTGTATATTTAAAAGTGATGTTATTTTTTGAAAAATAAGCAAGTTTTTATGTGTACAAAAGATACAAAAGGACTACGAAGCAACAAAAGGGCAAAAACTGAGAGTACAAGAGAGGAAAGAATGAGTGATCACCTAGTGCCTCCCATCAGTGACCAGAGGCCCCAAGGAGACTTCTTCCTTCAGACCCCTGTCAGTCTGCCACACTTCCTAGACGTTTGCAGGTATTTGGGCTGGCGGAGCCTGAATGCAGCCCAGTTAAGTCGCCCATTGAAATTGGTCTAGAAAGCTCCTTCCTTCCTGTTGTATCCACCCCATCCCATCAAAGGTTTCTCACGTCAGGCAAGTTCCCCATTTATGTGCCCCTGGCCCCATATATTTTTATTTATAGGCTCCTTCCCGTCACTCTTCCTGTCATAGAATCCTTTCTCCTGTCTTCATTCGTTTCGAATCCTACCTCTCTGTGGAAGCTCCAAGCTCCCCAGAGACCCAAACACCTGTGATACATCTTACTTTCCCTAATTTGCTTTGCTACATGTAACACACTGGAGATTAATGCTACATGATACATCCCAAGTAAAATAACTTGAAAACATTTGTGTGCGTTATCTAGACATCCTCTTTCTAGGAACATCTTATTACAATTTTATGAAGCAGCTCTCTACCTCCAGTTATTATAAATTGTTCTATTACTGTAATTTTTTACACAGGGCAATGGGTCTGGATAGTCTATTTCCTTAAACCATTAACAGAATACTCATTTTCTTTCATTACTTGACCACTGTACACTAAGTCAATGTATAGCTCCAAAAAATAGGAGGCCAAAAATAGGACAATCCAGGAGCTGAGAAAAGGTCATTTTGCCTTAGAAACTGAAGTTTAATACAGTTCAATAAAGGAGAAGTAAAAAAAGATCAAGATGTTATATGTACGTGTACCCATGATGATGTGTTTATTATATAATCTCAAAGGAATGCTACTACAACATGCTCATTAATAAAGAAGTCTATACAAAGACACATTATAATCAAGTTGTCAAAAGACAAAGAGTTTTGAAAACAGTAAGGGAAGAGCATCTCATTACAGGCAAGAGAATCTCCAGACTATCAGTGGGTTTCTTGGCAGAAACCTTGAAAGACTGGAACTATATATTCAAAGTGCTAAAACATGAAAACTAGGGGAGCCGGGAATGTAGCTTGAGTGTTGCCTGGCAAGCTTGAGGCCCTGAGTTCAATTCCCAGTACCAAAAAAAAAAAAAGCTAAAAACTATGAACCAACAATACACCTAGCAAAAACTGTCCCTCGTCAGTGAAGAAGAAACAGACTCTTAAATAAATAAAAGCTGGGAGAATTCATCATCACTAGACCTAACACACAAGAAACTTTAAAGTGAGCCTTTTGAGATGAAACAAAAGGATGCTAAGTACAAAAGCATAAGAAGTATAAAGCTTTCTGGTCAAGACAAGTATACAAATACAGAGCACAATAATATTGTAAGAGCACAACATAAAGGACTTTTAATTTGGGTATAGAATGTAAAAGACAAAAATATAAAAGCCAACTATATCAATAAAATATTTTAATGGACAAATACATAATCTGAAAATAACATAAAGTGAAATATGAACATATAGTTTTTGTATGTGACTTAAGTCGTTATCACCTTAAATTAGAAATATGTAACTATAACATGTACTATTTGACATCCATGGTAGCCACAAAGAAAAGATCTACAGAAGAGACATAAAAGAAAACAAAAAAAAAATAAAAGCATGTTACTATAAAAATTTTATTAAAAACAAAAGAAGACAGGAACAGAGAAAAAGAGAAACAAAAGAGATAAAGACAGAATGAAAAACAAAATAGAAATAGTAAATCTATTGGATAATCCAGAAGAAATGAATGAATTTGTAGAAACATACAACCCACTAAGACTGAATCGTGAATAAACAGAAAATCTGAGCAGTCTTATAACAAGAGGCTGAATCAGTTACAGAAATCTTCCAACAAAGAAATTACTTCACTCATGAATTCAAGAAATTACCAGATTACTTCACTCATGAATTCTACCAAAGTCACAGAGGGTTACTGCAAGTTGTTCTAAAAATTTTACAGAAAATTAAACAACAGGGAATAAACAATCTAAGAAAGAAATTAATGAAAACAATCTCATTTATAATAGCATCAAAAATGACAAACTACTTCAGAATAATTTTAACCAAGGAAGTTTTTGCATACTAAAAGCTATAAAACATTGCTGAAGTGAATTAGACACAAATAGTAGAAATGAATTTTATGTTCAAGTATTGAAAGAGTCAATATTGTTAAATGTCCATATTACTTAAAGTGATTCACAGACAAGGTATAATCCTTATCAAAATCTGAATGGCATTTTTTCCAAAAAAATTAAATTCATATAGACTCACAAAGGACTCTAAGTAACTAAAAGGATCTTTAGAAAAACAACAACAACAACAAAAAAGAACAAACCTCGTATATCCTGATTTCCAAATACCTACACTGCAAAGCTAAAATGTTCAAGCCAATATGGCACTGGCATAAAAACAGATACATTAACCAATGGAACAGGATATAAAGTGATTTTTTTTTAATTCATGCATTTATGGTGAACAGATATTTGACAAAAGTACAGGGCACACAAAATGGGGAAAGGATAGCTTCTTCAACAGGGGGTGCTAGGAAAACTGGATATCCACCAAAAAAGAATAAAATGAGGCCCTTATACCATACACAAAAATCAACTCAAAATGTGATTAAGTTTAATGGTAACACCTGATGCTGTAAACTGTTAAAATAAAACTTAGAAAAAGGACATTGATCTTGACAACAATTTCTTAGATGTGACACCAAAAGCATAGTCAAGAAAAGCAAAAATAAATATGCAATTGCATCAAACTAAAAAGATTCTGTGAAACTGAGGAAAAATCGAGTAGAAAGGTAACCTACAAAATGAGAGAAAATATTTTTAAATCATAGATCTGATAAAGGGTTAATATCCAAAATACATATGGCAATCAAACAACTCAATAACAAACAAGCGAACACACCTTATTTAAAAATAGTTGAAATACTTGCGAATATAGTATATTGCAGAGAACATATACAAATAGCCAATAAGTGTATAGCAAAATGGTCAACATCATTATTCATCAGGGAAATACCAACCAAGACCACAATGAAATATTAACTCACACCTGTTAAGATGGCTGTTGTAAAAAATAAAAATAAAAACAAACAAACAAAATCCCTCCAGGAAACTAGCATTAGCAAGGATACAGAGAAACTAGAACCCTTGTGACTATTGGTAGTACCATGGAATGCTACAGCCACTATGTAGACAGTGTGGAGATTCCTCAAAACCTCTTTACTGTTTAAACCTTAGAAATAGGACTACCACATGATCCAGCAATCCCACTTCTGTATATTTAACCAAAATAATCGAAATCAGGACCTCAAAGTGATATTACGCAGTAATCTCATGTTCATTGTAGCATTCTCTATGTGAGATGAATCAATTTCATTTTTCTGTCTGTGGATATCTAGCTTTCCTAACATTGTTTTTGAAGATACTGCTTCTGCCCCATTTTGTGGTACTGACACCTTTGTCAAAGATAGAATGACTGTAAATGCATAGATTTACTTCTGGGCTTTTTACGCTATTTTGTTTTGCCTTCAATCTGTATGCTTATTTTTTATCCCAGTACTATGCTACTTTAACTACTACATTTTTGTAGTATATTTTGAAATCAGTGTGATGCTTCCAGATTTGTTGTTTTTACTCAGTGGAACTACAACTGATTTTTGTGTATTGACTTTGTATCCTGCATCATTACTGAATTTGTTTATTCTAATAAGGTTTTGGTACTTTGTAGGTTTTTGGTTTACATTTATGGCTAAGTTTGATCTATTTTAAGTTACTTTGGGAAAGGGCATAACATTTGTTTTTAGATTTTAGAGTATGCATATAAATGTCTAGTTGTTTCAGAACCATTTGTTGAAAAGATAATCTTTTCTCCATTGTAATGTCTCTGTTCTTTTATTCAAAAGTAAATTGACTAATTTGGGTCTATCTAGACTCTCCATTTAGATTCACTGATACATTTGTGTGTTCTTTTGCCAGTACTAGATTCTCTTTGTTACTGTAATTTTATGGTTAAGTCTTAAAGTTGGCTCCTATCGGTCCTCTGACTTTGTTCTTCTCTTTCAATATTGTGTTAGCCATTCTGGGCCTTTTACATCTCCATATATACTTCAGAATCAGCTTGTTGATATCCACAAAATAGCTTAATGGGATTTTGGTTGGACTGCATTGACTCCGTAGATCAGGTTAGGAAGGACTGAAATTTTGACAATATTGTATCTTTCTATCCATGAAGAAGGACTATCTCCCCATTTATTTAGTCAATTTTAAATTTTCTTTCATCAGAGTTTTCTTGTTTTCCTATAGATCTTGTACCTATGTTGCTAGACTTATACCTAAGCCTTACATTTTGGGTAATAATATAATTAGTATTGTGTTTTTCATTTCAAATTCCATTTGTTCATTGCTGTTATAAAGGAAAGCAAATAACTTTTGTGTAACACAAAAGTTTGTATTGGGCAACTCTGCTATAATTATGTATTAGTTTCAAGAGGGTTTTTGCCGATTATTTCTGTTTTCCCAGAAAATAATGTCATGTGTGAACAAAAAGTTTTTTCATTTCTTCTTTGCAATCTCTGTATCTTTTATTCTCTTATTTTATCAGATAGGACTTCCAAGACCATATTAAAAAGCACTGGGTAAGGTACAAATCTTTGCCTTCTTATTGAACTTAATCAGAAAGTTTGAGTTTTTCATCAAAAGTGTGATATTGGCTACAGGTATTTTGTAAATAGTCTTTACCAAGTTGAGGAAGTATCCCTCTACTCTACTGAAAATTTTAATCCTGAATAGATGTTGGATTTTATTAAAAGATTCTTCTGTATGAATTTATACAATTATGTGAATTTTCTTCTGTAGCTTGTTGATATGATAGATTACATTAATTGATATTTCAGCGTTGAACTGCACTTGCATACCTTGGGTAAATCCCACTTAATCATGGTCTTTTTATACATGGCTAAATTCAGTTTGCTAGTATTTTGTTGGGGAACTTTGTTCCTATTTTCATGAGAGGTATTGGTATTTAGTTTTATTTTCTTATTTCATTTTTGTCTAGTTTTGATATTAGAATGATACTGCTCTGATAGAACTTAAGTTAGGATGTATTCCCTCTGCCTCTGTCTTCTGAGACTATAGAAAATCGGTATAATTTCTCCCTTAAATATTTAGTAGAATTCACCAGTCAATTCATCTGGGCCTTTCTGTGTTAGGTGAATAGTCATTATTTCATTTTCCTTAATAGGTTTACACCTATGCTGATTGTCTATTTCTTCTTGTGTGAGTTTTCACAGATTGTGTCTTTTGAAAAAAATTCAAACTTACTCTAAAGAGTAAATTCAAAATACACTTTTTTATCCTCTTAAATGTCATGCTGTTTGTAGTGACATCCCTTCTGTAACTTCTGATGTTAACAATTTGTATCCTCTCTCTTTTCCTCTTAGTTAGCCTAACTAGAACTTAACAATTTTATTGATCTTTCCAAAAAATCAGCTTTTGGTTTCATTGGGTTTTTTTCTATTGATTTATGTTTCAATTTCATTTATTTCTGATCTAATTCATTTTTACTAATCAGCTCTGAGTATTTATTAAATAAAACAGCCTGCTATGTGTCAGAAGAAGTTGTAGGAACTGAGGTCACTGTTAAGACACAAAAGATATATTAAGCGGGAATGTAGTTTTAAAGCAGTTTTCCTGAGTCTCTGCTATGCACAAACCCCTGTGAAAGGAAGAAACTCCCTTAAGAACCCTTAAGCCACTGAATTTACTTCAATGATCTATTAATGCTCAAAATCTGTTTAGATATCCTAACATTGCTTTAAATGTGGACATTGTTTCTTTGGTGTAGTTCATCATTCATTCATTCAATTTTTTTGAGCACCTCATAAGTAGGAGCTGGAATTTAAGTTGGAAAACAACCAAAAGCAAATCAAAGTCAAGTTGTTAAATAAGGTTTGTGTCTAATGAGCCAACACAATTTTTTTACGTGTCTGTTTCTCTGATACAGCTATTAAATTCTTTAAAACAATTCTAAAAGTCATTATTAAAAATCAAGCCGCTCAAGAAATCATGTATTAGTTGCATTCACAGCTATGTTTTCATTTAATCTGATGAGTCATAATATGACTTGTTTTAGCCAATGTTTCATTTCATATGCTTAATACTAAAATTTATCTTTTCCCTCTGAGAGCTGAAGGCCAGATTTGGAAAGTTTCCCTTAAGTTTATAGTATGAAACAGTATGTTTGATAGTCTTAGCTTAATTCTGTCTCTCTCTCTCTCTCTCTCTCTCTCTCTCTCTCTCACACACACACACACCTTTTGTACCAGGTTACTTTTTCTTTCAAGGTTTTTATTCTATTGCCTGGATTTTGGAAATGAGAAATCACATACCTTCTTTAAAATAAGAATATATCAAACCATAAAACAAATATGGTGCCCAAGCTGACTCCACTTACAGCTGCTCTGCTATGGTGTTCTGAGCCCATCTGAAAAGACTCTCTTATCAGTGATGCTCACAGTAACATGCACAGCTCACTGAATCACATTTTGCTAAGTGTGAGCTTTAGATTGAAAGTGAAAACAGGCAAGATTTCCGTGTCTCTGGCATTACTACAAACATCTGAAACGTTAGAACATAGTGTTTTACGCTGAAACATTACACAATCACCAGCATACAGAGGTGCTTGCTTCCACAACTGCTGCTTTAGAGAGACAAGGCCATAGAGAAATAGCTTTCTGTAATTAAATGGGTGTTTGGGTGGCTGGAAGGGGAGGGAGGAGAAGAGTGGGCACTGAAAGACATTACTCAGTTTAGGCATTCTCTATTCTAGAAACGATGGAAGAGGACATTTAGAGCACTTTTTAAAATCCTTCCTTTTTAGAACACCTAAGATCTGAGTTAAACACCACTCATCATCAGGACTTTTAAACTCACAGCTCACGGTCTCTGGGCTGAGTCCCTGTGAGCTAATGCATGGCAGCCTAGGAACAGAAGAGACTAAGATCTTGAGCTTGACCTGAAATCAGAAATCTCTGGATTAAATGCTCCAAGATGGATTCCCCTCCCTTGTCTTGAGGCTGACTTCTGAAACACCTTTTGCCTTGAACCTAATGTCAAAATCTGTTAGATCTTGATATTTAAAAGATTGTTTAAAAATAGATTCCTTTTGTCCATTATTCCATTTGCATCTCTTCTGAATACTGTCCCTCCCAAAAGATAGACCACCTCAGTCCCTATTTTCTCTAGGGCAAAAAGGAGGCCTTCAACATTGCCACTAATTCAAATATTAAGAAATGAATACAAAAATGTATGACTTTTAGCTTTAGATGAAGGAGAGATTGTCACTGATTTGGAGTATGCAAACAAGCTTCCTTTCACTTCATTCGTTCATTTATTCACTCATTCGAGTCAATCAGCACACATTTTTGAACATTAAATGTGTCTCAAGAATCTAACAGGTCCTAAGTACCCATGCATTTTTCCTACCGGGTACCTTTTCATTTTCTCTTTCTCCCCTGACATTTAAGAAGCCTGAGAGAAAATTGCAGGCATTAATCATTCCAACAGAAATAAAGTAGGCCTGAAGTAGGTACAAGGAAGCACCTCTCTCTAGAGAGGCTGAGGAACCTGGCTTCCCATTCCTTAGGCTGGTCACTTGGACAGACTGCACCCCAGTTTCTCCCATCTATAGAAAGAGGTTTTGGGATAAACTATCCTTAAGCCCCCTTTGGAGAGTTAAGCTCCCTCTTCCCGACGGTACTAAAGAGGCTTACCATGACCAACACTAGGAGCCCTAAGGAAGAATCACGCGGCACTGTCATTTCACACACGCCCCTCAGCCTCCTGCCCCTTATTATGTGTTTTAAATTCTCAGATCTAGCAAGTTTTCTTTAATTGTAGACAGGATGTTTTCCATGCACTCATTTGCACAGCACGGCAGTATAGTGACTTCCTTTACAAAGCCTGGGCAAGGAGAGAAACCTCTTAAGCAATGACAGGAGCTCGCTTTTGCACTGGGAGCACGAGAGCGAGGGGTGTGAGTTAAGACCAGGAGAGGACACTACCACACCTCCGACGGGAAAAGTCCAAAAGAACTAAGGGAAAACATTTGTGTTTTTCTGTCAAGAGGACAAAATTCGTTCCTTAGGGCATTCTCCTCCTCCCCTACCCACCCCGCCTGGCCCCACTTCACGCCAGAGCTCCGGTTTCTCGTCCCAGCTAAAAGGCTGCCCCCCAGCTAGAGAGGCGGGGGCGAGCAGTGCCGCTCCTGGGTCACGCGGATGCAGTGTCCCCCGCGGACTGGTGGAGGCCAGCGGGCCCTGGACGTGGCCCGGTACCCCATCCCTGCGCTTCTGTGCAGGAGACCACTGCCCTCTAGCGACTAAAATAGAAGACGCAGGGCGGCGCGAGCCCAGGAGGAGCCGTGGGAATACAGGTCCCCGCGACGGTTGAAATGGTGATGGATCCTTTGCAGAGGACGCCTAGGGCCGGCCCGCCCTGTGATTTGTTTTCTCTATGTATAATCCCTGGGACTGTCTGGGTATGTCCCTAGAACAAGGGAGATAGATATATGCATAAGTGGATAGATAAATAAAAAATAGATGTAGCATGCATGATGATGGACAGACAGATTGAAAAGTAGATGCATGACAGATGATTAAAAACATTTTTTTCAGGGCTTGCTATATGTCAGGCACAAGTCTAAGGGATGTCGCCCACTATTCCATTTGCTTCTCCTCTGAACGCTGCACCTCCCTAAAGACATACTGCCCCTGTTCCTGATTTCCAAATGGGCAAAGGGAGGCCTTCGACATTGCGGGCAGCTTGCTCATTAGCCACCCTTTGGTGGAGCCAGGAAGCGCGGAGCAAGCTCAGTCTCAAACCACAGCCCCTACCTCCTGCTTTCGGCTCCCTCTGTGGAGCGGATGCGGGTCCCAAGCCCTGGCCCCCGGGCACCAAGATCCTCAGCGCTCTGTGCGCCACACTCGGGGCGCGCTGGAGACGGAGTCGCCCGCCGGATGTGCAGTCCTCCGAGGATCCCCTTTCCAGAACCCGGGATCTTATTTGTTTGTTTGGCCGGGAATCACACTCATTGAAAAGGGAGACTAAGATTCCCAGAAAGCTGAATGTTCGTTTCTGTAATCGTTAATCGAGCGCCCACTGTGAGCCCGATGCTATTAGCCGCGGCAGCAAGGAACTCAGACCCAAGGGCCGAGGACAGACGGTGCCTAAAGGACGGTGCTCGGGACCGCTGTGCTCCGCGTCGGCAGGGCGGGTCTCCAGAACAGCCCGGAAGCCTCCGGCACATCTCAGCCCGTCCACCCTTCTGGACCAGTCTGAGTTCTAAACTCTTCACTGCGGTGCGCTCCCCACGGTGCAATCTCAGCGGCTTTTGGGGGGGAAAAGTTGACCCCCGTCCACTCCCTGCCCAAATCTCCTAACTTCCTCGGCTTGGTCCCCGGGCAGCAAGGAGACCCGCCAAGCGCCCCGCCCGCAGCCTGGGGGGGGTGGGGGGGCCGGGTCGTGCTGGGCTGGGACCGACCCCTCCCGCGAAGGCGTCGGCGCGGCTGGCGTCGGAGCTGCGTCAGCGGCAGCCCGCGGGCGATTGGGTCGCGCGCCGCCTCGGCTCGGCTCGGGGCTGATTATAAAGTGGCTCCTGCAGCCGCCGCTGGCGCAGGGACGGCGAGGCGGGCGCTCAGAGCCCAGCAGCCGGGACCCCGCGGCCCCACGGCAACACCCGGACCGCGAGCGACGGTGAGGCTCGCGTCGGTCCGCGCGCCCTGCCCCTCCCCCGACGCCGCCCCTCACGCTGGCCTCCTTCTCCTCCAGAGCCGCCGCGCCTGGGACCGGGCTGTCCCCACCCGCCTGCTCCATCCCAGCAGCCGCAACGTGAGTGAGTTTCCCCCGAGCCCGCTCTTGCTGCGCGGGTTTAGGGACGTCCGCCTGCTCCCATGGCTCGGGTCCCCCGGCTTTCTCCTGGTTCCTCTTTCTGACCCAGGCCCGTGGATGTCTCCCAAGCGCCCACGCCACGGCCCTTGCTCTCAGGCGTGCACAACAGAACACTGTCCTAGGCTAAGGACCCCAAGAAAAGAGTAGGGTGCCCCTGGCAAGCCCGGGTTTGGAGGGCGACTGCGACAACCTAGGAGCCGCGAAGCGATCCAGCCAACCCCAGGTCTCCCTAAAAGGTGTCGGGACTTCGGGCGGGGGCGGGGGACCAGGCATGAGAGTGCTCTCCCTCGACGGCGCCCCAGGTGGGGTTGTCGCGGCGAGGGGTCCTCCAGAGGGCTACGTTCTGCGCCTGGATCACTGGTTGCTTCTCTCCTCTCAGTCCATGGCGCGATTCCTGAGACTTTGTACTTGGCTGCTGGCGCTGGGCCCCGGCGTCCTGGCCACGGTGCAGGCGGAATGCAGCCAGGACTGCGCGACTTGCAGCTACCGCCTGGTGCGCCCAGGCGGGCTCAACTTTCTGGTGAGTGTTAGGCACGATGAGTCCACGGTGAGTCCGCGGCCAGCCTGGGCTCAGCAGCCACGCATCTCGGTACCGCACCAGGGAGAGCCGCAGTGGGGAGACCCTTGGTAACCTAAGCCATCTGGCTGTTCCCAGAACGTTGGCCAAGGTCTCCCTCTGGCTCTTCTGGTCCGTCTTCGGGACCTGCGACCATCCGCGGTTCGTAAGGGTGGAGCTATCTCCACACAACCCAAGTTTGTCTTAATCCTGGGGATTCTAGAACCCTGAAACTTGCTCATTTCAGCACCTCGGATAGCACTGGGTCTCCTCGACTGCCTGCAGGAAAATGTCTGTTCGCCCCAGCTCCTAACTTCCCAGCTAAGGGCCCCTCACATGCAACCAACCTTCCTACAAATAATATAATTTTTTGTTAATGACATTTCCTCTCCTCTTTTGGAATTCTTTTCCGGAGCTCTCTTAACCTCGGGTCCCTCACCAGTGGATAAGAGCAAGAAAAGAAATAAAAAGATAAAGACAAAGAAAGCAAGGGGAAATCATAGTAGACAAGAGTGTAGTAATTGTCGGACAAGCAAGTGAAGATGGAATTCAACTTCTGTTATGATGACACCTGTAATACTGACAAAAGCAACAGTTAATTTGGCTATGAGAAGGGGGCAGGACACATGGTCAGTGACCAAAGAGGTGTGAACAACCCAAAGATAAATTACAAGAGGGGTGGGGGGTGATAAAACCACTCTCACTGTAATCATAGTTCATGGGCTCTTGAATCACCTCTGGTGCTCTAGTGAGTTGGAGTCTGGATTTGTGATTCAAGATGCTTCATTTTTAACTAGCTCCCAGAATGACTGCATTTGAAATTTGATGAAATTCTGTGACACTTTAAAAATCCCAAGAGAATGTAATAAATTAATCCAAGCTGCTTTTTGCTTCACTTGAGCCTTTGAAGAAATTTAATGTCATGTAGAGGCTTGAAATGGAGAAAACGAAGGAAGCAATTCCAAAAGTCTGAGGTATATATTTCAGATTAAATGTATTTGTTTTATTTGAAGATTTGAATTCCCTGCTCTGTTTTGTCTAGTACGTACTGATTTAGCTTTACAGAAAAGATATATATATATATATAATAATGTTTTATATTTAAACTTTGAGAAAAATGTACCATTTTACAGGGTACAATCTCCATCCATTTTTCTTCTTTCTTCTGTAGTCATAAGCTTTTAAGCTATACCTAAAATTTGAGTGAATGCTAGAAACATAAGAATAGATCTTGTGAATAAAGAATTGTATACACAGAAGGAGGGAAGGAAAATTAAGATATGCCCATATTAAAGAGGTTATTTTCTAACCCCATATTTCCCCTCCCTCATTACATGCCCTGTGCTTAACATACACCTGGCTCAGCTTGCAGTCTAGGGTTCCCTGCCATCTAGATAAAGATTGTCTGAATTCTAAAAGAAATCACTTCTGATCTCAGAAGCATATTTACTGAAGTTATATTATTCAATAAATCCATATAGCTAGCATTTATTTTGGCATTAAAGCTGCTCACTTCACCAAGCTCCAAAATTGCTACTAATCTTTCTTTTCTATTGTTAAAGAATGTGGTAAATCTCAATGTGTAGCAGCTAGCCCTTCCCTAGGTAGCACTAACATTCTGACTTCTCTCCTTTTTCATACTCTCCACTCAACCTTTAACAGGATTAGGGAGAAGGGAAAACACTAACTCCTCTTTCCTAGCTTCCTCACTGCCTATGTAACTTATCATTTATGTTAATGCAGATGGTGGTATGGCACATGTAGTATCTGTAACTTGGGGGATAAAAGACAACAAGCCACCACTAATTTTAAAAATCTCTTGGGAAGGCATGTTGAATAATAACTAACTGCCTTACTTCATGTTGGAGCTTACATTTAGAGTTGTTATTTTCTCAGTGACAAAAGATTTAGTTAATGCCTACGTTTCTAGAATTACCACAGCTCTGGAATTTTAGCTTGGATACAACAGACCTAGGAAAAATGAGGTTGCCCGGCCAAAACTGAAGGAAATCAATGCAACAAATATTTACCAAGCTTTTACCACTAGTAAGACACTTATGGATAGTCCTGTGGTGGGTGTAAAGATGACCAAGCATATCTTGACTGAAGTCCAAGTAGCATTAACCATCTAATTCCATCTGGACCATAGACTCTGATTGTGATAAATGTACCACTAAACACACATCGATGCCTGTAGGGTCCATGAATTAACATCACTGCTGTAGTATGCATGTGCTGTTCTGATTGTTGGCAACTATTTGTTTTTGAAAGGTTCTCAAATCATGTACAGTTTTAAAACAATTTGGTTTAAGTATATAGATATTTAACTTTAATTTTTGTCAACATAATCATGTAAATATTTTAGAATATCTTAAGCTTTTAATGATATTCTGATTTCTTAATTAGATATTACCAGGAATAAAGCAAGGTCATTTAATTATATCATCTTTAGATTTCTTTTATGCTCACATATTTTTCTTAGACATAAAGCTTAAATAATCATTAGGAGTTAGTTAAGTATATTTTCTTTTGGGGTTTTTTTTTTGGGGGGGGTGTTTGTTTGGGGGTTTTTTGGTACCGGGGATCGAACTTGGGTCCTTGAGCTTGTGCAACAGGCGGCGAAACCACTGAGCTAAATCCCCGGCCCTGTTAAGTATATTTTCTAAAGATTTTGTCACATGAATAAAAGGCTTTCTTTCATTGTGAAAATAATGTATCTAATATTAATTAATATACCAGCACATTTTTAACATCAAGAAAACATGTTGCTTTTCTGTCTAAATCAAGGTTTTCTACACAGAGTCCTATAATTAAATTTCAGAGAGCAATAATATGTTAGGAAATAGAATACAGTTTTTGTACATGTTCATGTAACATTAGTACTCTTTTAATCATACACAAGCCATCTGTTAAGTAGAAAAAAATCTGAACAAAGTTATTAGAATATATAGCCTAAATTTTTCAATGGCTTGAATTTAATTACTACATAATAAAAAAGGAAATAATTATATGCTGATCATTTCTGTTTTGTTAAATAGCATAGTTTCCATTATAAAAGACTTTTTCTATACACCACGGGCTAAATGTTAAGAAAATAAACACAAATAATTGTGCATTTGCATGTATATAATTTCCTATGTGATCTCATCATTACTGACATTTGATTCAAGACAATAAAATCTGTTTTAAACAACCAAGAAAAATGGAAAAACAAAACATCTCTGCTTTCAGTAAATCAATATATCAGAATCCAAATAATTCATCGGGTTTAAATTCAATTTTTAAAATGTCTTTCTTTTAAACTTATTTTGAAATCTTTGTTTTTCTTTTGCAGATTGGAAGTATTTGCAAGAATATTGAATACCATTTTAGTAAAATAATAACAGAAGAAAGCAAATAAATCTTATTCATATTGATTTTCTCTGTAAAACAAAAAGATAAGAGGCATTTGGGGGAAATGTCTCAATTTAGAGAAACAGAAATTCCTTCCTTTTGTTTAGAAAAATCTCAAAAAAAAAATGATAGCAGCAGAGGAAAACTGGTGAAATTAGACTGTGAAGGCAAACAGTCTAAGTTAAAATGGGGGAGGAGGGTCTTTTAAAATATTAACATTGCATGGTGTATACCATTGGTTTAAAATCCAACAACAGATTTCTAATTTGGTTCAGTTAATCCTTACTCCCCCGCCACACACACACACTTTCTTTTTCTCAAGTTTTCATTTATTTCATTTGCCTAGTCAGTGTGATGAAAAATTAAGATGATGAAATGCAGATAATTCTATTCCATGAGAGACTATAATCTCTATAGCAAAGTATAGCAGGGTCCACAGTTCATATACTTAAAAAAAATCTGGGAAGCCTCTCAATACCATTACAATGAATTGTTTCCCCAGGCTTGCACGCTGGAGTGTGAAGGACAGCTGCCTTCTCTCAAAATCTGGGAAACCTGCAGGGATCTCCTGCAGGCGTCCAAGCAGGAGCTTCCTCAAGAGGGTACCAACTTGTTCAGAGAGAGCAGCAAACAGGATGAGGGCCACTTGCTCAGCAAGAAGTATGGGGGCTTCATGAAGAGGTATGGGGGCTTCATGAAGAAGATGGATGAGCTGTATTCCATGGAACCAGAAGAAGAGGCCAATGGAGGTGAGATCCTCGCCAAAAGGTATGGGGGCTTCATGAAGAAGGATGCAGAGGAGGGGGATGCCCTGGCCAACTCCTCAGATCTGCTGAAGGAGCTGCTGGGAGCAGACCATGAGAGAGAAAGCTACCACCAGGAGGGTGTTGACAATGATGACGATGTGAGCAAGAGATATGGGGGCTTCATGAGAGGCCTCAAGAGAAGCCCCCAACTGGAAGATGAAGCAAAAGAGCTCCAGAAGCGGTATGGGGGCTTCATGAGGAGGGTGGGCCGCCCGGAGTGGTGGATGGACTACCAGAAAAGGTATGGAGGCTTCCTGAAGCGATTTGCTGATTCTCTACCCTCTGATGAAGAAGGCGAAAGTTACTCCAAAGAAGTTCCCGAGATGGAAAAGAGATATGGAGGATTTATGCGATTTTAGCATCCTTTCCCATCAGTGACCCCAGACCCTGATAAACTTCCCTGTATCCCAAAGTGAGCAACTGCTTCACCAATCATGTTTTACTGGCACGTGTTGCTTGCACTGTGTGGCTGACTTTATGATCTGGATGATTATATGGCCTGAAAGCTACCATTTCAGGCTCTATGTGCTTGTGAAAGTCTGTAAGCTCAGTATTAGTCTATTGCATCTAACTTCGTTTCATGCTTAAATATTTTTGTTACCTCATTTCTTATTTTGAAAAACACCAATAAATGCTTCCTTGTATAGAGATACAATAAACCCATTTTCCCAACTGCACAAGAGGTCTCTTTCCTCCAAGGCCCTCATTCCCATTTGGGTTTCTACAGTAAATCTTTTTTTTTTTTAACCTGTAGGCAAATAGACATATTTTAATTTATAAAATTCTTTTGCAAAGCTTATAGTGGCTATCACTAGGCCTAAAGTAATTCCTGATGGGCAGTATAACCTTAACAGAAAGGAATTTCTTAATTTAAAAATAATATCTGATACAGTGGAACCGCATTGCTAGCTATCTAGGGCCACATGTGGCCTATAGGCTGTAGGTTGGACATGCTCGAACAAGCCTTTTGGAAAATTTCTTCTTTTTTTCCACCACATTCAAAGACCCAATTCAAAAATGGGCATCTGAAATAAACAGACATTTCTCAGACAAAAAAGTAAAAGCAGCAAATAAACATATGAAACAATGTTCAACATCACTGGTCATTCCAGACATGCAGATGAAAATAACCCTGAGATTCCACCTCACCCCAGAAAGAGTGGCTGCTATCATGAAACCTTCAGTAAATCTTAGGTTCAGATATAATACAACCATTGCTCCTGCAAAATAATCACACTGGCTTCCTTCCCTTCTCGCTGTGACTGCAAAATGTTTTTAAATTTAATTCCTCATGAACAAAATTTTAGACAAACACATTGGAACAAAATAAGATGTGAAGACAATGTAGTTTTGTTTTCCACAAGAAGAAAATAAAGCCCACACAAGTGAGGTAGTTGACCCAAGATTTCTTACCATTTGAAAGATAGAGATAAGAGTAAACTCCCAAACTTCTTGTTCCCAGGCAATAACCTTTCCACTCCATTCCCTTATTATCTGTCCATGACACTAGCAAGAATTGAAACCATTGCATACCTTCACACTATCGTGCTACATCCTCTAATATCTGATGAATGAATGTATACATGGAAGAATGAGTGAATGAATGAATGAAGTGGAGAGGACAAAAGAATGGATTTGGCAACCAGGTAATCAGGAAAGGTATTGTGAGTCTTTTGTAAGGCAAATTCCCAAAACACAAGGGGCTTGTGACTTTCATATTACCGAAACTATTTGGGACAAGATTCAGATGAAAGAACTGAAACATTTATTTTTCTAATTAAAACTATATGCAGCTCAACCCCTATCTATTAGGTCAGTTTTCCAGGACTCCCACCCTTTTATTCTTCAAAAAACAGAGTTTAGCATTTCAGAAAAATGAAGATTGAGTCCCTTATCTACAGTCCACCAACATTGCCCACAAGATACTCATGTCCTGGCCTGTTGCTCCATTCCAGTTAGGCTCCATGGACTTGGGCAGTCCATCCCTCTAAGCCCAGCCCTGCCAGGGCTCTGGAGACATCCATACTAGTGACCTGATCACTGTAAGGGTTTGTGAACTTCTAGCCTCGTGGAGTGCTACTCCCATTCTTCTTGCTAATCACTAGTCAGCTAACTTTTTGCTCCAGGGAGAGCCCTGAGAGCCCTACTCCTTTGGATTAGAGATGCAAGCAAAGGAAGTGAAACAGGTCAGGAAGTGATAGGGCTGTGGCATGTTAGAGATATTAGCTGTCTATTCTTAGCCAACTGTTTCCCTTGAAAATACAGGCTCAGTGTTGTCAGACTTTTGCAAAGAAACTTGAAATGTAGTTTTTAAAATAATATCTCAAGCTTTTGTTTTAATTTTGGAAAGTGATTCAATTTAAAACTATGTGTGTCAGTCATTTTCAGATCAGATTTGAGAGATGTGGATACAAGTATTTTAAGAAAAAACAAGTCACTTAATTCTCCCTCCTGGAGCAAAGGATATCCAAACCTTGGAAACAAAATCTAGCATACACTATCCAGATAGTAAATATGTGCCTTCTTGACAAGATAATGGAATTACTATCTTACAATAACATGTGACATATACCTACATATCTTACATATTATGTTTGATAAAAAACAAAAGTTCACAGTCGAATATATTATCTTTTGAACCAATCACCGGTCTTTTTCCAGGAGCTTTTTCATTTGTATTCTGGGGCAGCCATGTAGACCAGGATAAAACACTCAAAATGGTAAACAGACAGCTGTCTGCTGACCCATTTAACCACCTATCACTTCTTTTTGTTTGTTTGGTTGGGGTTTTTTGGTACCAGGGATCCAATTTGGGTCCTTGCGCTTGCACAACAGGTGGTGAAACCACTGAGCTAAATCCCTGGCCCAACCACCTATCACTTCTGCTGAGTGCCACACGATGCTCAGGGAAAGACAGCACCACACTGCTTCCTCATCTGCCCCCCTTGCCTGGTGCAGAGTCAGGAAACTAGTGGATGTGCAAAATTGTTAAGGGAAGAGAGGAGATGATCAGGAAATGAGGAAGCTGAGACAGGACAATTGGATAAATGTCAGTTTTACACCTAAGTTGTGATAGGGCTGTGTGCCATGGTGGAACATCCCATGTCACAGGATCCCTGTCCCTCCGGGGTCCTTAACAGTAAGTATGGATGGTTGACCACAAAAGATGACTTGAAAGTGTTGTGTAAGCCCCCTTCTGTCTCGAAGCATCCCCCAAGCTATCTGGGCTTCAGTCTGAAATTCTACCACTAGCATTTTGTTTCTTTTAACTCCCAAAGGATATTTGATATTTCAGAGAATTTCCTATTTAAATTCTGAGAAGCATTTGGCTAAGATCATCTGGGGTGCTATTTTCAATGCAGAGAACTGGGCTCTGACTATAGGGCAACATGAGGACTAGGGTCAGGACTAACCTAGGACTAGGATCTAGGTTAAAAGAACCCAAAGTCCCTGATGGCTTACGGAGATCTGGGAGAAGGAATGAAGATCCACACTACCTGCAGAGGGCGCTGTGGCTCCATTCTGTACCTTTCCCCACTGCTTAGCCCCACTGCCGCTCAACCTTACACTTGGGGCCTCCTCAATCTCAGCTCCAAACCTGAGTCGTATCTGGGTTCCTTCTGAGCATCAATAGGGTATGAGTTCTGCAACCAGCTTGCCTGAATGGCAATCCCAGCCAGCTTGCCTTACCTGCTGTCTCTACCGTGTTAGGTTGTGAGAATAAGTGTCAAGTGTTCAAAATCTTATACCAAGACCAGCACCTAGTCTGACTTACAGGCTTAACTGCTACTATCACTCACCCTCCCAGTTCTTTGACTTGAATCTCAGGCTCTTCCTCCACTCACCCAACTTCACAATAGGCCTTTCAGGGATGAGAGGCTATATATATGGATCTGGACCATAGGGGTGGGACCTCCCAACAGGTAGGGGCTCCTTTCCTGATGACTGTGTCCCATGAAACAGAAACTACTTGCAGGGCCTCTTAATACTCATATTCATCTACAAACTGTAATCAATAGTTACCTGCAAGCCATTATACATCTATGCAAATCCACAGAAGGGACAACACCAACAGTGAACTTTTATATAAACTATGGACTTTGGATGATTATGATGTACCAATGTTTGTCAATTGTTTTTAAAAGATCATTATGGTGGAGGATGTTGACCATGAGAGAAGGCACTTTGGTTGGGGCAGTAAGGGAAATATCTGTGCCTTTGGCTCAACTTGGCTGTGAACTTAAAACTCTACTAAAAGAACAACAATTGTTTAAAAAATTATCCAAAAACAAAACAAAACAAAACAAAAAATGAGTCTCAGCCATAAGCTACAACGTTGTCATCTTAAGAGAAGATGGGGAAAGAATGTAAGGCTTTGAATACTTGTATTTATGAGGGTTTTTTCCCTTATTTTTCCTTAATTGTACATACTAGCCCCCATAAATGAATTCATTCATTCAACAGATGAATGAAGCCAGTTTCATAACTATCTGGTGGAAGTACGTACCCCACAAAGAGAAGCAGGGATGTAAGGCCCCAACATGGGAGGGGCAGCAAGGCTCCTGAGGTCTCATGAGGATTGAGAAAAAGGTTTTCAGTTTTATTCTAAGGGTGATAGAAAAGGACTGGAGACTGAGAGAAAGTGAGTGACATACTATGCTGACATGTTTAAATTTCACTCTCTGCCACATAGAATAAGTTTTCTCTCTCCCCATTCTCCTGAAGGAAGAATGTATTACATGTCTGTCATCATTTTGCATCCCTCAAAACATCTGGGTTTATCTAAAAAAGTTACCAAAACTTTCAGCATTTTATAATAAACATGCAATACGTTTTATTTATCAATTGCCACAGCCAAAATCAGAACTTACAATGCTCGCCTATTGCCTTAAGAATGAAAAAAGCAAACAAAACATATTTTCTCAACCTAGATGGTGGTTCACGGGTTTATATGGCTGGCATTGTGTCCCTATAGGGAGGGAGTGCAGAATCATATCTGTAGAGAGCTTGGCAATAGCTTAAACATGCACACCTTCAGTGGCCTCAGGATTTCCCACTAGGTACCACCACACCACCAGCTCCCAAAGTGCCACCCTGGGATCAAGCCTTCAACACATAGGATGCTGGGCTCTGCTTTCTCAAAACTTGCATTCTATGTGTAGAATGAGGCAATAAGTACTAAACAAATAAAGCACTTCCAGTCGTTCTAAATGCTATACTTGTTCTTCATAACATTTCTACTAACACAGATCTTAAAAGTGTTAAAAGTGAAATTCCTCCTTTACCTTCTCTGCCTTACACAGATATTATCCTTGTTAAGAGGTTGGCATTTAAATATTTTATTTCATTAAAATGAACATATTCCAATGCTTGGGCACACACTGTGTTAATGTCACTGTGACAAAACACCTGACATTATCAATCTATGAAGAGGAAAGGCTTATTTCAGCTCACAGTTTAAGAAGTTTCCACTCATGATCACTTGACCTTATTGTCTTTGGGACTGTGGTGTGGTGATACACTATGGTGGACAGCATGTGGGTGAAGAAGCTGCTCACCTTGTGAAGGCCAGGAAGCAAAAAGAAAGAAGAAAGGGCCTAGGCTTCAGAATCCCCTTCAAGGGCACACCCCAGTGGCACAGCTTCTTCCCACCAGACCCCACTTCTTCAAGCTTCCACCACCTTTTAATAGCACTGTAGGCTGACAATAAAGCCCTTGAAAGATATTTAAAATACAAATTAGGCCAGGTGCAGTGATACGTCCCTATAATCCCAGGACTCTGGGAGACTGAGGCAAGAAGATCACAAATTCAAGTCCAGCCTGGGCATCTTAGCAAGACATTCTGTCAAAAGAATTCTTTAAAAAAGAGGCTGGAAATATAGCTTAGTGTGAAGGCCCTGGGTTTAATCTCCACTACTGCATAAGAAAGGAAGAAAAGGAGAAAGGAAGGAAGGAAAGAAGGAAAGAAGGAAGAAAGGAAGGAAGGAAGGAAGGAAAGAAAAGAAAGAAGAAAGAAAGAAAGAAAGAAAGAGAAGAAATAGAGGAAACAGGGAGACAGGGAGGGAGGGAGAGAAAGGGAAACGATATGCACATAAACAGTTTTTTATTGTTTAAATGAATAAATGTAAATATTATTCTTCCACTTGTTTTTATAATTTGGTAAATTTGTGTAATATTTCCACATCAATGTGTAAATCTACCTGCATGGTGTTTTATAATAGTATGCTTTTTTATTCCTCCATTAGTCATTTTTTCACTTTATGAAAAATGTTGCAATAAATATTCTTATAAGTATGGTACATATATGTATGTATATATTATGCATTCTATGTTATAAAAAGGCATGTGTATATGTTTGTAATAGCAGTAGTGTATAGTGCAAATATTTCATAAGATTAACTCCTAAAAGTATAATTGCTGGATCAAAGTGATATAGGGGGAAGAGACGTAACTCCCAAGCATACTACATATCCAAAATACTAGTTTGTGTTCTCTAAAATTGAAGAATGAATTCTAGGAACAATGGAGGTAAAGAGCAGGAAAAATTTATTGGGAAAAAGAAAGCTTCTGCCTAAGAGAGACAGAAGGGGGACCAGAAAGTGGGTTGCCCACTCACCCCACTGTTCAAAGATGTTTTATACAGCAAAGCCATGTGGTGAGGTGGGTACAAAGGGGGACAAAACTATAAGACCCAATGGAAATTTACAAGGTGGGCATGAGGTGGGACAAAACCATGACCAACCAGCCATAGCACTGCTCCTAGTGTGGAGGAGGTGGGTGGCTCTCAGTGCCCAGGAGAAGGCTTCTGGGCCACCATAGCACCACTCCCACTGCACAGGAGGTGAGCCAATCCCAGTGCCCAGAAGGAGGCTCCCAGGATGCCATAGCACCACTCCCAGCACAGAGGAGGTGAGCCCCGTGGGCACCAGCAGCATCATAATGAGAAGGCAGGTAAACAAGCCTCAAAACAAGACTTCGAGGTCACCTAAAGCAACCCCAAAGGGAAAGGAGATGGAAAAATCTGATACTCAACCACATGGACTCACTGAACTGGCAACAAAAGAGGATGTGGAAAAAGTGAAATCAGAAATAATTTCTCAGATAACAGCAGAAATTGTGCCCATAGTACAAGGCATGATTAATAAATCTAGAGAGGACACAGATAGAAAAAATAGAGGAGCTGAGGAACATGACAGAATCTCAACGTAGTCAACAAATAGAATCCATAGAACAGATACAAACAGATTTCCAGGAGATTAAAAACTCCACTGAAAGTTTACAGAGCAAAATGATCCCGTGTGAGGACAGAATTTCAGATATAGAAGATAAGATTGCAATTAGTGACCAGGAAAAGAAAAATTGCTTTAAAATTTTAAGAGACCATGATAAATCAATTCAGCAGCTGTTAGACAATACAAAGAAGAATAACATAAGACTGATCAGAGTCAACGAAGAAACAGGAGAGAGTGGAGATGACATAAAAAAAACTTCACAGAAGTGATGGCAGAAAACTTCCCAAGCAGGGGGAAAGAATTTGACATACAGATAAGTGAGGCATATAGGACTCCAAATAGCCTTGATCAAAAAAAAATCTACACATTAGGGAGGAATGGAGGGGTTGAAGGGAGGGCTGGGCAAGGGTGAAAAATAAGAACCAAGAGAGATTACATAAAGGTGCAAATTTCCAATGATGAATGTCATTATATTGCATACCTAAAATGTACGGATGATTAGAATGAATAATCAATAATGCAAAATAGGAAGAAAAGGTCCAAAGGGGTAGGGGTAGTGGGAGGGATAGGGAAAAGGAAAGAAGGGAAAGGAAAAATGCTGAGAAATGGAAAAAATGGAACAGTTGTAAATAGGGAAGGGTGGAGGGGCTGAAAGGAGGGCTAGGAATGGGGAAAAAATAAGAACCAAGATGCATTATGTAAAGGTACAATTCCCAATGAGAAATGTAATTGTGTTG
The DNA here is from genome assembly GCF_053883595.1 of Heterocephalus glaber. Taxonomy (NCBI): domain Eukaryota; kingdom Metazoa; phylum Chordata; class Mammalia; order Rodentia; family Bathyergidae; genus Heterocephalus; species Heterocephalus glaber. The sequence goes on along the minus strand of NW_028258344.1, from coordinate 784,509 downwards.
TATACCTACAATGTACCAATAAAAGAATTTAACAAAAAAAAATCTACACATAGGCATACAATAGTTAAGATTCCAGAAACCCAACAAAAGAACAAAATTCTACAAGCATTTAGAGAAAAGAAACAAATCATATACAAAGGAAAGCCCATCAGAATCACAGCAGACTTCTCAATGCAGACCCTCAAGGCAAGAAGAACTTGGAATGATGTATTTCAAGCCCTAAAGGAAAACAGCCTCCAACCCAGATTGATGTACCCTGCAAAACTATCTTTCAAAACTGATGGAGAAATAAGATACTTTCATGACAAAGAGCACCTTAGGAACTTCATGAATACCAAACCAGCACTTCAAAACATTTTAGACACTATCCTAGGAAAAGACCATGAAGATCACAACCCCAGAAAACAAAGCAGAATGAATCCATTGGGCACAACAAGAAATTAAACACAAATGGGGAGAATATAACAAAAAGAAAAAGTTGTAACAATGATAAGTCAATACATATCAGTTATAACCATCAATGTTAATGGTTGCAATTCACCATTCAAAAGAAATAGACTGGCAGAATGGGTCAAGAAGCAAGATCCAACAATATGCTTCATAAAAGAAACACTTAATTCAAAAATAAACTCATAGAATGAAAGTTAAAGGGCAGAAAACAATACTGCTTGTGACAGGAACCCAAAGAAAAGCAGGAGTAGCTATCCTCTTTGCAGGTCAAGTGGATTTCAAACCAAAATCTGAAACACTTCTGGTCCCAAGAATTTCAGAGAAGGGATAGACAACTTATATGTACAAATCTATTGTGAACATGTTTTCATTCTGTCCCATAAAAGGCCAAAAACCAAGACCAGACCAGGCCACAACAAGCCTTTATTAGGGGAACAGATCTGCCAGGCTGTCTCTGAACAAAGGAGAGATAAAGGCAATATGCCCGGGGCAGGAAGAGTCTTTTATAGAGACTGGGGTGGGGTTTGTAGGGGCTGAGGTGGGGTTGAGTGAGGTAGTGACTAGGGAATGGAGGAGGCAGTGACGTCACTAGGTGGTAGGAGGTGAGCAAGTATTAGGTTATTCTCTAGGCGGGAACAGGGGCATGCTGGGAAGAAGGGTTTGTTCTTTGGTGGGAGCAACCACCTTGGCATGACGTCACACAGGGGAGGGAGCAAGTCACCATAGGAAGAGGGCAGCTACTGTACATAATAGCTGCTGAGGTAGTAGGAGACCTATCATATTCCTCTTAAGAAAAACTTAAGAACAGAACTGTTGGTTCTTAACAGTAATACAAGTAATTTCTATATTGTTTTCCAAAATGGTTTTATCATTTTACATTCACATTAGCAGTATTTGAAAGTTCTAACTGGTTCACACCTAAGCTTATGTCTGTTTTTTTAAAACTTTTAATTTCATCTCCCTAATGAGTGTGTAATACGATCTTGTTATTGTACTGATTAGTATTTTTCTGATTCTACTGTTGCACACCTTTCCTTGTGCTGTACTGGGTATTTATTATCTTATGTCTAATTTTTAATTGGGTTGTCTATTAATGAGTTGTAAGAGTTCTTTATATATTCTGGCCACAGGTTATATAAATATGGTCTGTTTAAGGACTACTTTTCATTTTCTTAATGATGTCATTTAAAGTTCTAAATTTTGATAGAATCTCATTTATTAATTTTTTTCTTTTATACATCCTTTTTTTTTGTATCCTAGGAAATTCTTGCCTACTCTAAATTCATGAACATTTTCCCTTATAATTTCTTCTTAAAGTTCTATAGTTTTAGTCTTTCATATTTAGATTCATAGATCCTTTCAAGTTATCTTTATGTATGGAAATAAAGGGTTGAGGTTAATTTTTTTACATACACATAACAGGTGTCCTAGTACCATTTGCTGAAGACATTTTCTTTTCTTCTGCTCTTGAATTGAGTTTATGTTCTATAAAATATTAATGTTAAATAATCTTTCAAAACTCAGTGGACCATATATGCGTGGTTCTATTTCCAGATTTTCTCTTTTATTACAATGATCTATACGTCTTTGTTATGGCAACACTGCCTTGATTACCGTAGCTTTAGAGGAAGTCTTAAAATTAGATAATAAGGGCTCAGTGGTTCCACCACCTGCCTTGCAAGCACAAGGATCTGAGTTCGATCTCCAGTACCAAAAAAATTAGGTAATAAATGTCTTCCAACACTGTTTTTTTTTTCTTTTTACTTTTCTAGGTCCTCTGTACTCCTACATAACTTTTAAATTTCAATATCCACTTCTTCATTTATAGTAAGTATACATAGACCTGAATTTTCATATATACCATGTGTTTTCTAATCCTGCTAAATTTGAATACAACTTCTACGGGCTCCTAGAGATTTCTTAGTATTTCCTCTGTAGATGATCATTTCATCTACATATAGTGATTTTACTTCTACCTTTCCAATCCTATGCCAATTATTTCTTTTTATTGCCAGACTATTTTGGTTTGGGCCTATGTTTCAAAGTTTAATGGACAGATGAAGAATACACATATCTGCCCTTGTTCCCCACCTTAGGGAGAAAGCATTGTATCTTTTCCATTCATATAAGGCATTTTTTCTGGAAGCATGGAGTACATGTCTTATCCATTGAGAAGATCCTGTTCTACTTCTAGTCTCCAGATAGCTTTCACCATGAACAGTTTTAAAATTTAGTCCAATACTTTTTCTCCAACCACTGACAGGATCATATGACTTTTTCCTTTTCTCTGTTAAAATGATGACTTTTGGGGGTGGATCTTCCAATGCTGAACCAACACTGCCATCCCTGTAATAAAACCACTTTCTACATCCTGCCAGATCTGACTTCTAATAGTTTGTTTTGTTAAAACAAATTTTTATCTATGTTCATACTTTTTTCTTCTATTATCTTTATCCAGTTTTAGTATTAACACAATGTTGATTTCCTAAAATGAGAGAAGTATTCCTTCTTTTTTCTGCTTTAAATGTTTGATATAATTCATCAGTTAAAATTTATATGACCCTGTTGTTGTCAAACAGGTAGATTTTCAAGCTAGGGATATACTTTCTTTAATAGGTGATATTCAAATTTTATATTTCCTCCAGAGTCAGTTTCATTAATTTGTCTTCCAAGCTACTTCTTACAAGTTGTCAAATTTATTTCAAAAAGGATTTTTGTAATATGCTTTCTATATCTTTTAAATTCTGTAAAATCTATGGGAATGTCCCCTAAATTTTGATATTGTAATTTTTAAAATCTGTAATTGATATTGTGTAATAGGGAGAAAAGGTCTAAAGGAGTAGGGGAAGTGGGAGGGGTAGGGGAAAGGAAAGAAGGGAAAAGAAAAAACATGAGAAAATGGAAACAAAGTCTTTGCAAATAGAGAAGAGTGGAGGGGGTGAAGGGAGGGCAGGGGAAGGGGAAAAAAATTAGAACCAAAGTACATCATGTAAAGGTACAAGATCCCAATGATGAATTTAACGGTATTTTATATCAAAAATGTATCAATAAACTTAATGGAAAGAAAAAAACCATGACCAACCAATAAGATTACAAGTACAGTCACCCAGGTAATATTGATTGAATGGGGATCAAACGGGAAGACAAATCACATACAAGGAATTTTCAATTTAGTAGTATTTCTTTTCCTTTTTATAATGCTAACCAGAGGCACATTCACTGGTTAGCATTATAAAAAGGAAAAGAAATACTACTTCCCCTAGACATAGATAGCAGTGATTGGTACTCTAAATGGGAAATGCCTTGTATGTGAATTGTCTTCCCATTTGATCCCCATTCAATCAATATTACCTGGGTGACTGTACTTGTAATCTTATTGGATGGTCATTGTTTTGTCCCACCTCATGCCCACCTTGTAAATGTCCATTGGGTCTTATAGTTTTGTCCCACTTTGTACCCATCTCACCACATGGCTTTGCTGTATAAAACATCTTTGAACAGTGGGGTGAGTGGACCACTGACTTTCTGGTCCCCCTTCTGTTTCTCTTAGGCAGAAGCTTTCTTTCTCCCAATAAATTTTTCCTGCTCTTTACCTCCATCGTTCCTAGAATTCATTCTTCAATTTTAGAGACATAAACTCGGGTTTTGGATATCTAGTAGGTTTGGGAGTTACATCTTTTCCCCTTATGTCATTTTGGAGGTCTTCCACCAAGATTACTGGTCAGAGGTAAGAGTTTGTTTTTGTTCTATAGTTTCTAACTTTGGTCTTTTTTCTTCAAAGATTGTAACTTTTATTTCATAGTCTCTGGACATTTGTTTCATAGATCCTGATTTTTGTTTCATAAATTCTGGTCTTTGTTTCAGCCTTTTGTCTCAAATGTGTCTAAATTTTTAGTTGTGTGATTTAAATGTTTGCAAATTTCTTGTTTTTCTTATGCATTGTCCTTTGTTAAAATTATGTTTTATTCTTGTTTTGTATGTGTTGCACTTGGACTTAGTTGCTTAAAAATGTTGTAAAATGGGTTTCTTATGAAATTGCCTCAGATGAAAACAGTTCAGCCTTTTATCTGTCCCTTACAGAACACAAAACAGTGGTTACTCTGTCAGCTAGTAATTGCCTTTAGGGAAGCTGCCACTGTCAACGCAGAGGACAGGTTTCTCCAGTTGTCCTCTGGTGAATCCCCACTCCCATTCACACCAATGGTGGGTGGAATGTTGACCAAATAGGTAATTGAGTTCCTTTCAGAGGCAGATCTCTGATTGCATGGAATTAGTGGAAACTGTGGTGACAACTGAGGGGTCAAGGCCAGGGCTACTCTCTCGTGGATACCCAAAGTCCCTCAGAAGAAACTGGCTCCTGACAGCCTGTCCAGGTAATCAGCAGAAAATCTCCACATCTTTTCCCTATCTGGACTCCTCAGTGAGGTGAAAGGGGAACTCTGTCAATGATAAGCAGGTATCCTCTGTCTCAGAGTGATCTGAAATGAGGCCATCAGAGCCCTTTCTTAAGACTCCATTAAGAGTTGTGCTACAGGTTTGGACTGCTTTCTCTATTACTAACAAGACAGACCTCTAGACAAATGTACACAAGAAATCTTTGATAGAGAAAAAACTACCTGAACCTTTTCTCCCCCCTAGGCATGGTCATCATTTATGTGTGTAGGGGAGAAAAATGCCTTTTCTGATAGGTTATGGACTTTGGAACTTTGACTGTGGACTTACAGAGTGCTATATGGTGATTTTTGGAGGTTTAACCAGCTTGAGCTTTATTTGGGCTTTTTCTCTCTGCTAGTGGGTGAAAAACTCCACTTAAACTTTTCTCCAACTTGTTGAGAGTTCATTTCAGAATGCCTTGTAGTCAGATCACACCCCTTTCCTAAAGTCAGACTAAGGCAACTTGAAACAACTGTTTTGTCTTATGCTAGGGAAAATAGCAATCAGTAACTTGCTTTTGTGTTTTTACATGCTAAATAAAATATGGGACTATTTTGGTCAGCTTTTGTCTTCCTTCATGCTTGTGCACAGGAAGTTGATAAACTTGCCTTTACTGTGTAGATTGTGGCTGTTATGAGGATCTATGAGTTTCAAATACTCAGTAAATTTAAAATGGACCTTAAAGGAGTAGGTTTGTCTTGCTAATAAAAGTTGCCTAAATGACTGGATGGATAACAGAAATTTCTCAGAGCTTTCTCTGCCCTAGGGCCCAGGGCAGAATCTATGAACAGTCTCTGGAGGTGATCTCTTTTGTAGGAAAAATGCCCTAATTTGACTCTGGACTTATGTTCCTCTCTCTCTCTTTCAAGGAACTAGAAAGCAATGGTTTAAATTTCTTGGTTTGCTAGCAATACTTCCTTCTCTAAACATGATTGTTATGGTGAAAGTCAATTGTAACTTGTGCTTTGAGAGTACCTACTGGAATAAGGATATGAGTTACCTGAGGAAGATAAGATCATGTGCTGGTAAAGGGTAGATAGGCCATTCCGATTTTATTTTCTGGTTCTCTCTCCAGATGGCAGTTACCTACCCTGGAGTGGAATAAACCTTGGGGAATGCCCTGGGGATGCCCTAAGAGGCACAGGAATCAAGCAGAGACTTATGGGATGCCATATTTGTTTCTCTTGTTTCAAATTGGGACTCCATGTCTGAACCTCTTACACCTTTGGAATATATTAAGGAGGAATTTAGTATTTCTCTACACCTGCATGTGGTGTGCCTACCTCCTAAAGCCAAGTACACAGAGGAAAGTACCATGATGCTATCTCAGTTAGAATTATACTGTAAAAGAGAGAAAATGGTCAAAATCATCTTATGTTGAGATTTTCTTTACATGAAGAAGTAATTCTTGCTTGTGTTCAAATGTAAATGTGGGACATAGAAAAATAAGAAACACCTCACCCTTAAGGTATTCATTACCTCTACACCTAAGGCTACTCACCCTAACCACCAGGTGCTGAGGGTGGAATTTCTAGGCCAGCTATAATTAATCTCCATGAGGCTATATCCATCCTTAGCTAAGTTGTTGAGGTCCCTCAAAGACAATATCCCTTGCAGAAAGCAAATTGCAAGTATGGGACTACCTGTGTTCATGTGTATTTTTCTCTCAGCAATCTTAGACAATCTCAGACAGATCAAATGAGACCTAAAGTTTTCAGATGACCCTGATATGTACATTAAGGTCTTTGAAGAAATCACTCAGACCTATGGACTAGATTAAAAAGATGTAATGTTGCTCTTAAATCATTGATTTCTAATGAGAAACAAATAGTATTATAAGCTGCTACTACATATAGAGACAAATATTCTCTTAATTTTGGAAGTTCAAAAAGATAGGCAGCCAGAGGAACAATTGTTTCCTATTGGAATACATGCAGGTCCTATATAAGACTCCCACTGGGCTGCTAATCAAATAGAAGATTAAATAGAAGATGTTTTCAGGCATGTATTCTTGAAGGTCTAAGAAACATGAGAACTAAGTCCTTCAATTATTTTAAATTGTCAACTATTTATCAGGAAAAATAGGACATCCCTACATCCTGATTTAATAAAAGGAAATACTATAGTTTTTCCCAAGTCACAGTCTTGCTTGCAATATGTACATGGTATGCTGTTATGTGCCCCCTCAGAAGAACTTTCTAACCAAGACATCTGCCCTGCTGAATTTTCTAACAGACAGTTGTTATAATATTTCTAGATCTAAGGCACAACTTTGCAGCCTTAAGGTAAAATATTTAGGGCTTATTATATCTAAGGGAACCGAAATACTGGGGAAAGAAAGAATTAAACCAATTCTTTCCTTTCCGCAGCCCAAGACTCTAAAACAGCTAAGGAGATTCCTGGAAATTACAGGCTTTTGTGGCCTTCAGATAGCAGGATATAGTGAGATTGCATGACCCCTCTATTAGCTTATAGAAAAACCCAAGAGACAGACACCTGGGATGTCATTCCCAGACCGCACTCTAGAAGTTCAAACAAGAGCTTCTAAGTGCCTAACTGCAGGAAACAGTTTCAGTTTGTATGTTAATAAAAGGTGAGACATGAATTTGGAAGTGTTTCTATAACATCAGGGAGCTGCTGAACAGCCTATAGGGTATTTCAATCATAAATTAGATATTATAGATTCAGAGTAATTCATTAAAAGGGTAAGCCCTAAACAATATAGTTAGAACACTTTCAATCTCTTTCAAGAGGCAAAAAGCAGCCATTTGGATTCTTTGCTTATTGGTTTGATTTTTCTGCTTGGCAATGCAGTGGGAGTCAATCATAGCTTTTGTCTCTGGAGTCATGTTTTGCTAAGGATTTCAGATCCACTCTGGAAAAGCTCTTGATCTTAATTGTCCCTCTACACCTTCAATGGTTAAGATTTAGTTCTTGTGCTATACTTAAAGGCACTGTGTCTGTTCTCCACTGCCCTGCTACTGAGAAATAATGCAGTTTGATTCAAGGAATTTCCCTCCTCTATGGCTAATGGGTTTCAAGACAAACTTCCAGAATAGTGAGTTTTCCCTCCCTGGAATATTTCCAGAGTAAAGCTGACCTACACTTATCTCTGGGACATATAAAAAACTGGCCTGCATTTAGTCCTGGAATTCAAAAGATAAATGTAAAAGTTTTAGTCCAGATTTATCTTTCAGCCTTCAGGTAAAATTAGCGAATAGTAAGAATAGCTAACCTGGATCTGGCCACTTCCTTGAACCTCTAGTCTGCTGTCACTGGCACTGGATGAGATAAGTCTAAGGGACACCTTAGATTGGGCACAGAACAAGAGGGATAGACAAGGATGCCTTCTTTTTTTTGTTTTGTTTTGTTTTTTCAAAATAGGAAAAACTGTCCTAGGTAGACATCTGCAGCACAGCAGCTTGGACCTTTGGCAGGCCTTCTTCCCTCAGTTTGAAATTCATACTTAGCTCCAAAGAATGTCACCTAGTCTCTTTTTATACCCAAACCTGGCCTGAGAGCACCCCCCTGGAGATAGTTAAAATTACTTGTAACAGTCTGTCCCTTTAGAGGAAACAGTTATATGTGGCTAAAAGCAACCATGAGAAGCCTGTGTTGCTGGGTATTCCAGTCAGATAAATTGTCAGCTTAGGGCCCATGTTAAACCCATTTTTGCTTTCAGAGGTGTAGAAGATTTTTATTCTTTTTGATTCTTATTACAAGAGATCTCTGTTTATTGATCTACAAAGTTCTGATTAGTCTTATTTATATTTATAAACCTAAAAATTATAAAAGTTGTTGATAGGTCTCCCACTACCTCAGCAGCTATTATGTATAGTAGCTCCCCTCTTCCTATTGTGCCTTGCCCCCTCATCTGTGTGACATCACACCAAGATGGTTGCTCCCACCAAAGAACAAACCCTTCTTCCCAGCATGCCCCTGTTCCCACCCATGGGAAGTTGTAGAATTTAGCTATCTAGTTGTAAGAATTAATCACAAGAAGTTTGTTAACTGAGAAAATTAAGAAGTCATTTCTGGGAATTCCCACAAGTCTGTTTGTTAAAAGAATTCCAGGAAACTTTAAGAGATGTTGTAAAAGTTTCACAGGAGAAAAACAGATTTTCCTAGTTTTCTTGTTTACCATTGTCTGGGATCAGAGACCAGCGACCCAATGACTCTATGGGTGGTGACAGAGATATGATTCAGTATGTAAGTCTGTGATGTTTGTGGTGGGCCAGTGGGCTTGATTTCTGCTGAAGTTGCCCTGCTTTCTTGATACCATCAGATAAGAAGAGGGCTGTGGTGTGCTCTTAGATGTACAGATTGGTGAATGGAAAGGAGGGACTTGTAAATGTGCCTGTAGCTTTTATGAGTCACTTAAAGTCACTTGTTATCGCCAGATGTTAAAATCAGAAAAACAATAGCCAGAATAACTAAGCTTCTTTCCTACATGTATAAAAGCCTTAGTTCTTTCCTTTATGATTGTCCAACAGTGTTAGGAGAATAAGCTGCTGTTCATCCCCCAGGCTGTCTCCTTTTCTTTCTTTAAATGTCGGTGCTCTCTGGGGTCTCAGGTCACCCTTTAGAGAGACCACCCACACCACCTAGAGAATAACCTAATAATCGCTCACCTCCTACCAACTAGTGACATCACTGGCTCCTCCATTCCCTAGTCACTACCTCACTCAACCCCACCTCAGCCCCTATAAACCCCACCCCAGTCTCTATAAAAGACACTCCCTGCCCCAGCCATATTGCCTTTGTCTCTCCTTTGTTTGGAGACAGTCCAGCAGATCTATTATTCTAAGAAAGGCTTGCTGTGGCCTGGTCTGATCTTGGCTTTTGGCCCTTGTACCTGACAGTTATTATAATTCAACTTTGCCAAATACATCTGAGTGCACTCTTGTTTATAAACAAGTTGTCTTATGTGTTTGTCTGTCTGTTCAATTTTTTAAAACACGTACAGCTGTTTGAACTTTTCTCTTGGCATTTTGGATTTTTTAAGATGTATAATATCTTGAGAATCTTTCATTGGTCAAAAATAATGTGTTAATCATTATGATCTGGCTCTCACAGGTCAACTAAAAATTTGTAAGATAATAAAGACTAGGGCTTAGGAAAACAATGGGACAGTACTTCACTTGGTAAATAAAGGAGTGGCTGCCTGGAAAATAATTTATTCCAGCCTTTGTTCACAAAGGGGACCTCAACAATTTCCATAGCCTTGTGGGAAATACATTGCTAAACATATTATTGTGATATTTATATGTTAGTTATGGTCTATGTTTTCTGTGGGAAAACAAGTTTTTATTTTAAATGCTCTTGGTACAAAACAAAGTTAAGGGACAAAGGGTTTCATGTAACTGATACTCATGGTATATATATTCATGCCTTCCAGGTGTACAAGTCTTCTAAGATATTGTTTATGGTAATGATCATTTTTGACTCAGGTATCTTCCTTTCTCTTGCACTCCATCTACTTGTGATAAGAGGTAAATGTCAAGCCAACATGAGATAGCCAGTCAAATAGTAGTTTTCTTAAAAACTTATGTGATGTATGTTATATGTGTCACCACACACTTAGGAATGTTCAGTCACCAAACAGTTGAAACAATGTTACACACACAAATTAGAGGTGAGACATTATGAACTCCTAAGTTACATTTATAGGCCAATATGTATGTTCTCTTTAGATGGCATCCTACTAAAAGATAACAAATAAAAGTTTTCTTTATGTCATTTAATGTCTTGTGATCAGAGGGAGGTGTTTGACTAAAAGACTCTTCTTTACTGAGATGGACATGTGTTACAAAGACAATGTCATGATTGTCATGCTAAAATACTATGTGTGGCTCTTGATCTTAAGTTTCTCTATAATATATAACTGTTGTCTGTTAACATTCTGTAAGGATTCAACTACTAAAACAACTATGGTTGGTAAGAAATAACAGCCTTCTAACTGTGCTTTATACTTCAAAAGAGTTTGATGTTTTAACTATTATAATAGTTAAACTCACTGCTTCTACTGAAATGCTTATGTCATTGAACTTTTCTTCTGGGTGTTCAACAACTATAGTTTGGAAACCAAAATTAAAAAGGTAACTGGGTTATCAGGAGAGCCAATATTTTGGCCCTGGCCCCTCAATGTCAACAAACATCTAGGATACAAGGGAACCTTTCCTACAGGATCCTACATCTTTGGTAAGTCACTCAACTTCCTGAGCAGGGAGATTGCTAGGGACCAGAGGACAAATGTACCATATGCCAAAGGAGGGTCACAAAGGGAGAAATCTCCCATGCTCTTACTGAAAGCAACATTGTCAAGCAAGGCCATGACCCATCCTGATGGCTGACACTGACAGAGAAGCTGAGAAACTCTATGCATGGTTCCAAAGTAATGCCTGAGGAAACTTAAGTGACCTTGATAGATAGCAAGAAGTTCATACTGATTTGACACAGATCTCACTTTAACTTGGTCTTAAATACCCAACAGAAAAGAATAACCAAAAGGGGTATAAAATAATGCCATAGTGATAAATCTAGATATAAGAACAGGTTCTAGTCACTGACCCCTTCTGGAAGTTTCCAGCTATACCACTAGCTGACCATGGTTGTGGATATTAGGGAAAACTATGGTAGAATCTGTAAGAGCTCAGCTAGACTTTTATATTTCTTAGTGAAATTTCTCCTTCAAATTGTCTCTTTTTACAGCTAAAGCTAGAGACTTATGACAAAGTATTAGACTTATAGATAACCTCTCTTTCTCAATGAAAGAATCTAAGAGCTGGCAGGTTACAATCACTATTTCAATTTCCAAGTGTGACTTTCTCCCCAACCTGCCCTCTCATTCTAGTGTGCTCATGCTTAGATTTTACATGCTCTAATTTCTTTAAAGTGTTTTTTATTCTTCCCTAGAGGCTGCCAAACTCCAAGCAGTCATACAAATGGAACCAGTGACAAATCTGATAGACTTCTTTTACCAGTATCCACCAGATCAAACTTGTAAACAGCTTATAACTGTTAAACTATACAATACAACTTCTATGTTGGAATTCTGAAGTCCCCTGGACCTTCTCCTTATCCTCTTTGTGGGAGGCTATTACTGGTTCCTCCCAGTGGAAACCCTTGGTGGCTATTTTCATAGCAGTCCTGCTGACCTTATTACTTAGCCCATATATTCTTAACTGTTTCTTTGGCTTTTGTCTCCACCAGATTCAAAGCTATACAGCTACCAAGATGACAATGCCTGGAACATATCAGGGGCATTTAGATAGACTCTGTAAAGTAACTCTAACTGCTTATGACAACTATCACCCTCAGCTGGAAGTAGCCAAAATGGTCTTTGCCCTTTGCCCCCTCACAGCAGTTAGGGGTACTTCTTCAGAGGGAGGAATATTACAGATAGGTAAGTAATTAGATATCTTGTGTGCAATTAGATGGGACCAGCCCTCCAGGAGCCAACACAGCAAGGAGCTAACATGGCGAACAATTGAGGCACATTCACTGGTTAGCATTTTAAAAGGAAAAGAAGTACTACTTCCCCTAGAGATAGATAGCAGTGATTGATATTCTAAATGGGAAATTCCTTGTATGTGATTTGTCTTCCCATTTGATCCCCATTCAATCAATATTACCTGGGTGACTGTACTTGTAATCTTATTGGTTGGTCATGGTTTTGTCCCACCTCATGCCCACCTTGTAAATTTCCAATGGGTCTTATAGTTTTGTCCCACTTTCTACCCACCTGACCACATGACTTTGCTGTATAAAAGATTTGTGAAGCATGGGGTGGGCAGGCAACCCACTTTCCGGTCCCCCTTCTGTCTCTCTTAGGCAGAAGCTTTCTTTCTCCCAGTAAATTTTTCCTACTCTTAACCTCTGTTGTCCCTACAATTCATTCTTTGATTTTAGAGAACACCAACTCACATTTGGGATATCTAGGTGTGGGACTGTGTGATTCAAAAGTTAATTACTCCCCTAGGTTCTGTTGTAAGTTTGATGGTTGGGTGTTTTTGCCTCAGAACAATGGACAATCAGTAATAGGGCGAGATTACTCAGCCATCTGTTCGTCCTAAAACCAAATGTCCCGGGGCCCAGTATCTATAGGACAATCTGTAAATGTGCTGACTATCCACACAGGGTGGTCGTGACTATTAGTCAGGATGTCTGCTGACCATCAGCATGTGACAGTGAGCCACTAACCTTTGTTCTTTTTTTCTGTGAATCTACATGTTAAACCCCCCTCAACCCCCTATAAAACAGCCTCAGACTCTGAGCCAGTTGCCTCTCTGAGCTGTTTTGCTTTGGGATTGCCATCTGGCCAGACTAATAAAGGTCTGTTTTTCCAACATGGCCAGTGTGTTCCTTCCCGGGTGGTCTTTGCTGTAGTCAGCTCCTTGGAGCATTTGGTAAGGACTTGGTCTTACATTCTGGAGGCACTGCTGGGATCCCCGGGTGTGCTCCACTTCAGTTCCTTGGAGCATTTGGTAAGGCCCTTGGCCTTACATTCTGGAGGCACCACTGGGATCCCTGGGTGTGCTTCACTATAGTCAGCTCCTCGGAGCATTTGGTAAGGCCCTTGGTCTTACATTTTGGAGGACCCAGCGAGATGCCCAGGTAAGGAACCCCGGTTCAGCCGAGACTCTATGGCGGGATCCAGCAGGAGACTCAGGCACAGACCTCAGAAAACCTCCGCAGGTAAGTTTTGGCCAGTTGCAACCGTTTGTTGTCAGGAGTGAGGTGGCTGACGGGCCAGTAAGCCTCCCCTGACCCCAAGATTCCTGACGAGGAACAAGGGAAGGTTTAATTTTGCTTTTGTTGTGGCGCCTATTTGTCTTGTCATTACTATGTTAATGTCCTGTCCATTGTGTGTTTAATTTTGTATTTCTTTCCAAACCATCAGGGCGAAGATGGGAGGATCCTGCTCCAGAAATACCCCATTAGATTGTTTTCTCACTAATTTTAAATTGGCTTTTCCCCCCCCCGAACAAGAGAATGAATATAGGGTTAAATTTTCTCGCCAAAAACTTCGCTCCCTGTGGCAATTGGAATGGCCAGCCTTCGGAGTTGGATGGCCAGCTGAGGGCTCTTTTGACCCAGGTCTCTGTAGGGCGGTATGGAAAAGGGTCACCGGGCACCCTAGCCATCCTGATCAGTTTCCATATATAAATATCTGGGTTCGGGCTTGTCAAGAGCCTCCGGCATGGTTGCAGCGTTGTTCCCTGCGAACAAACTCTCGCATTCTGGTTATGGCCCCAAGGGAACCCCAAGAGGCCAAAACCCGGGCTCCCAAGCCAGTGCTCTCACAAGATCCTGACCCCTTAGATCTTGTTATAAGACCTCCCCCTCCCACACGTGAACAGAGGGCCCCCTCGATGAGCAACAGTGGGCCCGTCTTGAGGGGCAACTTCCGTCCACCCATCCCCCGTGGCGAGCTAATTCCTCGGGCGGGAGAGAAGCTCTCCAAACCTATCGTCAGCATCTCCTAGACAGCCTGAGGGGAGCTGCCAACTTGAACAAGGTAAACAAGGTCCTTCAAGGACCTGAGAAATCCCCTTCTGCCTTTCTGAAGCATCTGTTGGAAACATATTGTACATATACTCCAATTGACCCAGATGCCCCTGCAAATCGGCAGGCAATTAATTTGGCTTTTGTTACTCAGTCAGCCCCAGATATTAGAAAAAAAAAAAAAAAACTGCAACAGATGAAAAGATTTGAGGGAGAGAATAGAGAAAAGTTGATGAGTGTGGCAATGAAGGTGTTTAACAATAGAGATCCTTTTGAGGATAGAATGGCTAAAACGATAGGAAGGGCAAACATTGCAGCCTTGACAGATGGAGGTTTTATCCGAAAGGAATACAGAGAAAATAAAAGAGAAGATAAAAGTAAAGTATGGCCCTTGTTAGAAAAAGATCAGTGTACATATTGCAAAGAGAAGGGCCATTACAAGAGGGATTATAAAAAGTTTAAAAAAAAAAAAAAAAAGATAGAATTCTCTTGGTAGACAAAGAAGATTGACGAGGCCAAGGTGGGGATCTCCAAACACATCCACTGACTCCAAAAAGCCGACATCCTCGTCCCTTGCCAGTCAGCCTGGAATACACCCCTGCTTCCTGTGAGGAAGCCTGGCACCTCGGACTGCAGACTGGTACAGGATTTGCAGGAAGTAAACAGCTGGGTAGAGACCATTCACCCAACAGTGCCAAACCCCTATACTCTGTTAAGTCTCATCCCTCCCGGTCATGTGTGGTACTCAGTATTAGACCTTAAAGATGCATTTTTCAGCCTGCCTCTAGCTCCTGTGAGCCAGCCTCTCTTTGTCTTCGAATGGACTGACCTAGAGACTGGAACCACTGGACAGCTGACATGGACCCGGCTGCTGCAGGGATTCAAAAACTCCCCCACTCTGTTCGGGGAAGCTCTCAGCAAAGATCTACAAGAGCTAAGAAAAATGTTTCCCCAGGCGACTATTCTTCAGTATGTTGATGACCTCCTGGTGGCGACTTCGACTGATAAAGAATGCATTGCAGCCACCGAGGGCCTCCTGGAAGCCCTCCAGGAACTGGGATATCGGGTGTCCTGGAAGAAGGCTCAGCTCTGCCGGACCAAGGTAACCTACTTGAGCTATGTTCTTGAAAAGGGAAAGAGGAGGCTGGCAGAATCGAGAGTATCTGCAATTCTCCAGATTCCAAAGCCAGGCTCAAAGAAACAGGTGTGAGAGTTCCTAGGGGCAGTTGGCTATTGCAGGATTTGGATTCCTGGCTTTGCTGAGATTGCCAAACCCCTACATGAGGCCACGGCAGGAGGAAATACACCCCTCCAATGGACTGAGGCTTGCCAGCAGGCATTTCAATTGCTTAAGACTGCACTTACATCGGCACCAGCCCTGACATTGCCAGACTTAAACAAGCCCTTTACCCTGTATGTGGCAAAAAAAAAAAAAAAAAATGGGGTAACTAAGGGAGTGATTACTCAGCTTTTGGGTCATGGAAACGGCCTGTGACATACCTCTCAAAGAAGCTCAACCCAGTGGCCTGAGGGTGGCCTACTTGTTTGAGGACAATAATAGCAGCAGCTGCTTTAACCCAAGAGGCTGACAAATTGACCTTTGGACAGGATTTGACTTTGAAAAATAAGACTGAGATATTGACATTGCTACAAACAATCTGGTTGCCTGGAGAGGTCGCCATCATCCATTGACGCAGGTACCAGAAGGGGCTTAGCCCCAAGATGATTGGTAATAATGCTACTGACCAGGCAGCAAAACAAGCTGCCCAAAAATCAGTGGGGAAACAAATGATTCTGTTTCCCACACGGGTACTCCCAGAAAAACCTGAATATACAGACAAAGAGATAATGGAAATAAACAGGAGACACTGGACTTGAGGAAGACATGGATGGTGGATGACTAAGGAGGGAAAGGTGGTGCTCCCAGCTGCTATAGCAGACACGTTGCTGCGAGAACTACATGAGTCCACCCACCTCTGTGAAAAAAGGATGATGGCCGCCTTATGACCCCATTTTGTCAGCCAGGGATTAGCCCAAAAGGCCCAGGACATGGTGAGATGATGCCCCACCTGCCTCAAGGTAAATGCTAATCGGGTAACCGGGCCCCCTGGGGTCCGACACAGAGGGCTAACTCCAGGAGAGCATTAGAAATTAGACTTTACTGAAATGAAGCCGGGCATGTATGGGTACAAATACCTGCTAGTTTTTGTGGATACATTTTCAGGATGGGTAGAAACATACCCCACTAAGAAGGAGACAGCAGAAGTAATAGTTAAAAGGCTCCTGACAGAATAGTTCCCCATTTTGTTTTGCCCTTAGCTCTGGGGTCCGACAATGGTCCAGCCTTTATGGCTAAAATATCTAAGTTAATTAGTAATATCCTTGAAATAAAGTGGAATCTACACTGTGCCTATAGGCCTCAAAGTTCAGGACAGGTAGAAAGAACAAATTGAACTTTAAAAAAAAAAAATTCTGACTAAATTATGCTTGGAGACTGAACTAGATTGGGTAGAGCTTCTCCCCTTTGCCCTCCTCCGGATGAGGTGCACTCCCAAGCCCCCCCCCTCAATCTGTCCCCCTTCCAGATTGTTTACGGAAGATCTCCCCCAATCATTCCATTAATAGATGTAAAATTAAAGGAAAAATTTTCCCACCTTCGACTCCTTAAATCCTTAAAGGCAGTTCATCAGCTTCAGTCAGAGCTACATGAGACATTACGAAAAAAAAAAAAAAATGACTAGTCCAAATGAAAACCCTTTACAACCTTTACCCTATAAGCCGGGAGATTTGGTTTTTATTCGCAGGTTTGAGTCCAAGACCCTGGAACCTCATTAAAAGGGACCAGTTCCTATTGTCCTGTCAACTCTCTGGGTGGTAAAGGTGGCTGGACATTCTGCCTGGATACATCTCAACCATCTAAAACCAAGACCCCCTGCGGACATCAAAAAGGACAAATGGAAGATTATCAGCCAACTGGGCGACCAAAAGCTAAGATTGGAGTGGGTTGGATATGCTTCGCCTTCATGATAATATTTTCTAGGACATTGACAGTATTGCCCTCAGGAGAGTTAGATCACACAAAAAATATATGGATTCAATTGGCAAACTCACTTAATCTATCTGAATTCTGTTTAAGTGTTGATGTAAATTTCCATTATGTATTAGAAAGTTGTCTTATCCCGGTATGCACCCCTTTAGAGTCAATACGGCCTTATACTCTGTTTAAAGATATTCCAAAAAAGAACCTTACTTATATAGATAGTTATAATTGGGGACCTGTCACATGTCATAAGCCTAAAAATGCTGTCAAATCGTATACACCTAAAGTGATCATGTCAAATAAGACTGAATGTGCTGTATATGAAAACTGTACAACTAAATGTTTAAAGATCAAACGGTTAAAAAAAAAATGTCCTGCCATGTAGAACAAAAAAATTCTATATAACAACTGCCATATTTCCTTGCCAATGGGATGGTTTTATACCTGTGAAGGAGAAACTTTCAACTACATTCCAGCCAATTTAACCAAAACTCGCTGCTGTTTAAGTTGATTAGCTGTAGTATTACCAGATAGAACTGATTTGATTGTACCTAACAGAACTAAACGGTGGTCACCTTATACTGCACCAGGATGTGATGATGATGTGGGTCTGTTAACAGATGCTGAAGTAATAACCATGATAGCTTCTTTTGTTGCCCTGCCGTCTATAGGAGTACATGCTGAAAAGGCAGTACAAAAATTAGCTTGTAAGGTAGTTAAAGGGTTAAATGCCACTTCGTTGGCCTTGGCACTAATCAACCAAGAGTTACAAAAACAGAGACAAGCAATCTTAGACAATAGAGCAGCAATAGATTACCTGTTGCTCTTCCACCACCAAGGCTGTGAAAAAGTAAAAAATATGTGTTGCTTCAATCTAACTGATAATGATCCAAAAATTAAAAAGGAGATAAAACAATTAGAGGATCTGGCTCAAAAAGTACATGATGAAGATGGCAGGGACTTATTCAAATGGTTGACTTCGTGGTTACCCAATCTACAATGGTTGAAACAACTATTTGTTGTCATTATAATCATATGTATTTGCTTATTATTATCATGCTGTTGTATACAATAGATGTCTACATTTATGTGTAAGATTACTTAGATTACAGAAAATCAGTGGGGAATGTGGGACTGTGTGATTCAAAAGTTAATTACTCCCCTAGGTTCTGTTGTAAGTTTGATGGTTGGGTGTTTTTGCCTCAGGACAATGGACAATCAGTAATAGGGCGAGATTACTCAGCCATCTGTTTGCCCTAAACCAAATGTCCCGGGGCCCAGTATCTATAGGACAATCTGTAAATGTGCTGACTATCCACACAGGGTGGTCGTGACTATTAGTCATGATGTCTGCTGACCATCAGCATGTGACAGTGAGCCACTAACCTTTGTTCTTTTTTTCTGTGAATCTACATGTTAAACCCCCCTCAACCCCCTATAAAACAGCCTCAGACTCTGAGCCAGTTGCCTCTCTGAGCTATTTTGCTTTGGGATTGCCATCTGGCCAGACTAATAAAGGTCTGTTTTTCCAACATGGCCAGTGTGTTCCTTCCCGGGTGGTCTTTGCTGTAGTCAGCTCCTTGGAGCATTTGGTAAGGACTTGGTCTTACATTCTGGAGGCACTGCTGGGATCCCCGGGTGTGCTCCACTTCAGCTCCTTGGAGCATTTGGTAAGGCTCTTGGCCTTACATTCTGGAGGCACCGCTGGGATCCCTGGGTGTGCTTCACTATAGTCAGCTCCTCGGAGCATTTGGTAAGGCCCTTGGTCTTACATAGGTTTGGGATTTACATCTTTTCCCCCTATATCAATATGATTAGGGATCTTTAATCCTCCTTTAAGCAGCCTGAGGTTTGTCAAGGTGAGCATCTGCTATACCTGAAAATTTTTCAAATGAAATAAAAACTGAATTTTATAGGATTGATTCTTTGGAGTTTAAGGTTCTAGTAAGGGAAAAACACTTTATAAAATCTGATCAGACTTTGAAAACCACGAAAATAAAACACTTAACTTCATGCCAGTTAAGCATTATAAATCAGTCATACTGGAAAGGCAACTTCTGATTTATCCTACTATTAATGTCATTCAAAGATAGACAACCATATTCCTCTTAGTTTGGATTCTCTAGGCTGGTTAAGATCTGTAGGGAACAGGGAAAGGGGATGTTACCAGAACCTCTGCAGCAAGTCCTAGTCTCCTGTGAGCCAGGGTAGCATAAGACAAATTACAGGAAAGGTAGAAAAATGAGACTTTGAGAAGAAGCTGAGCTTTGGGTCTGATCAGTGCTTCTCTGGGCAGCAAAGATGAAAGCCCCCAGCTTACCACACCTTTTATTCAGTATATCAGGAGAAACAAATGTAAAAAATGACTTGCAGAGAGTTCAGTACATCAGCATAAACAAGATGTAACAATCCGAGAACAATGAGGAACTGAGTAGATGAAGATTTTGTTCATCCCAGGACAGCTTCAGCTGGTGTAATCTTGTCCTGGAGAATCACAGCATCACTGGGTCCTTGAGATCTCAGTTGTGACCAGAGGCCAAAATGGAATTATGCCTCAGAATGCCATGGCTGGGCTGTAGGCAGGAGAATGAGGCTAAGCAAATGATTTTTCCCTAAAATTATGTAGCATTGCTCCTGACAAAGATCCTTCATAATAAAGCTGACAGAACACTTTCTTTTGTGTCTTGCTGTTTTCCTGTCACAATATTTGTTTCATTTTATGACTATTAGTCAATTTACACAATTGACTAATTTATTAATTTAGGTAGGTAGACACCATAGCGACATCATCAAAAATGAGAACTATGTTTTGCTTGCCATAGGCATTCAATGAATATAATTACAAGTCCATGTTTCCATCTAAACTCATAACAAATATAGGGAAATAGTTTTAATTTAAAGGATATAATTACACTCACAAATCTTTAACCTAAGTGTAGCCAAGAAACAAAATAGACAAACACCACACAGGAGCTAACATGGTGTACTGAATCTAGTGTCCCTGGACACTAGAGTCCAGGGAAGACAGCCTCCTTCACTCCATCCTGACACTTGAGACCAGGTCCACTGTCAATGACCTCAGATGAGAGCAATTCTCTCCCATTTATTGAAAGAGGCTAAAAAGATATTAGACCTGTGTATCAAGACCACTGCTATTTGGGGTAGTAGGAGACATGAGATGCAGTTGAGGAGCCAGAATAGTGGCAAATCCATATACTATCTTAGGCATTAGAGTGGCACTATGATTCCCATCAAGATGGGAAAGTGAACCAAAACCTCCCATGTGAAATCTGTTTCTGAATTCAAACTGTAGAACCTCTGAACAAGTAAGAGTAAAGAAAGAGAGAGAAGCAAACATTCCTGCTTGATATGAGCAGCATTATAAGGAAGACAATATTAACAAAGAGCCAACAAATGCAACAATGACTTCACTCCTAATGAAATACAAACCTTAGTCTGAAAAGAAAGTTGAAAATAAGGACTGCCATATTTTCAAACAGATAAAGACAGGAAGGCCATCCAATAAGAAAGGAGAGAGAAATTATAGAATTAAAATATTTAATTCATTTGAAGCATACTTAATTAAATGTGTCCATAATTAATGTTTGGCTTCAGATTATTGTGTTCTATACTCTACACCAATGGATTGCTGGTGTCTACTTTATTTATCAATTGAGGTGTTTACATAAGAATAGTTTGGGGCAGGGTACGGCCTAGACCAAATATCAGGCCTATCACCCTTCTTCCTCATTTATTTTCCAGCCTTCAGACTTCCCTCTAGTGCTACTAGATTCATGGATGACTTCAGATGATTTTTTCTTAGCAAATAATTTCTTTTTTAAATATAAAAATGTGTTAGCAATAAATTAGGTACAAAGTCAATGGGAGGGCATCTCCAACATGGCTGACTAGAGGAGGAGTTTCATCAGAGATGCTCAGAGAGTAATCACTGAAGCCACAGGTACCCTCTAATGGGGGAGGGTCTGACACCTTGAACCAGAAAATTAATTGGAAAGATGATACCTGAAAATCAAAACTGATCGCTGGATCACAGGAAATCTTAAAGAAGTGGACAGGTTCCTAGACTAATATGAATAACCAAAACTTAACCAAGAAGACATAAAAATTTTGAACAATCCAATAACAAGCAATGAAATTGAAGCAATAATTTTTTTAAAAGAAACTGACAATTAAAAGAAGTCCAAGACCTGATGGATTCACTGCTGAATTCTTCAAAATCTTAAAGGATATGACATCAAGAAAATTCTTCAATGAGATTGAAAGGGAAGGAGTGCTTCCAATCTCATTTCTGGAAACCGGCATTGCTCTGATCCAAAGGCTAATCAATCCCCTTAATGAGTACAGATACTGAAATTCTCTATATTAGCAAATAGACCTTATACATCATTAAAAGAATCAAACATCACGACCAAATAGGTTTCATTCTAGAATCATAAGGATGGTTCAGCATACACAAATCAATAAATGTAATACACCATGTTATGGCTTATATCTATATGTCCCCCCAAAGCCTCATGCGACCATAGGTGGAGCATTGCAGAGGTGGCTGAATCTGTGAGGTGCGAATATGGATTAAGGATGTGTAACAATTAGTTCACTGATTGATTTAGCACAGTTCTGGGTGTAGAAAATGGGAAGGACTTCCCTGAGTGTGGGTGGCACTAATCAGTGGGCTTGTAGCCTGAAGAGAATAAAGGGAAAAGGAGTCTCGCTGCTGGCAGCCTCCTGGCTGGCACACCATGAACAGTTTTTCCTCTGCCGTGCCCCGTGGCCATGCCTTGGAGTCAGCCAACTATGGACTGAAACCACAAAAAACTGCACTAAGTAAGCCTTTAACTTGAGGGTGTTGGGTATTTTATGCCAGCAATGAAAAAGTGACTAAGACACACCACAGTACTAGAAGCAAGAACAACAACCACATTATCATATCAATACATGCAGAAAAAGCTTTTGACAAAATCCAACACCTCTTCATAATAAAAACTCTGAAGAAAATAGGTACAGAGAAATGATGGCAATCTATTTAGAGCTATCAATGATACAAAAAGCCTGCTGTAGCACACATGCCATAGGTTCACTATGACTGATAAAGTGGGTCCTTTCTTGAATCTGATAAAAGCCCTTTATGACAAACCATTGACCAACATCACATTAAATGAGGGAAAAACTTAAGTCTTTCTCTCTAAAATCAAGAACAAGGGGCCAGGTATTTAGCTCAGAGGTTCTGCTGCCTGCTTCACAAGCACAAGGACCCAAGTTCGATCTCCAGTAACCAAAAAAATAAAATAAAATAAAACCAGGAACAAGAGAAGGAGCCCCACTATTACCATTTTTGTTCAACATAGTACTCAAAACATTACCCAGAAAAATCAGGTAAGAGAAAGAAATAAACAGGATACATATAGGAAAGGAGCAATAATAATAAACTATCATTATTTGCAGATGGCATGATACAGTATATAGAGAACCCAAACAATTCCATGAAAAAATTCTTAGAAATAATAATCAATTTCAGCAATGTAGCAGGTTATAAAATTAACATATAAAAATCAATAGCATTCTTGTATACCAATAATGAATTCAGTGAGAAAGAAATTAGGAAAACAATACCATTCAGAATTACATCAAAAAAAAGTCTTGAAATTAACCTAACTGAAGAAGTGAAAGACCTCTACAACAAAAAGTACAACAGTCTGAAAAAGGAGATTGAGGAGAGCATTAGAAAATAGAGGATGTCCCCTGTTCCTAGATAGGCAGAGCCAGTATTGTCAAATTGACCATGATCCCAAAACTGATATACAGATTTAGTGCAATCCCAGTCAAAATTCCAACAGCACTCTTTACATAACTGGAGAAAACAGTCCTAAAATTCATGTGGAACCAAAAGAGACCCAAAATAACAAACACAATCTTGGGCAACAAGAACAAAACAGGAGACACCATGATACCCAATATAAAATTATACTACAAAGCAACAGTGATAAAAACAGCATGATATCAACCCCCAAACAGAAATGTAGATCCATGGAGCAGAGTAGAGGACACAGAAAAATCCCCAGACACATTCAGCTATTTTATCTTCAACAAGGGGTGAAAAACATACAATAGAGGAAACATATCCTATTCAATAAATGGTGCTTGGAAAACAGACTGCCTACATGCAGAAGATTAAAGCTTGGACCCATATCTCTCACCATGTACTATCAAAATAGGTTAAAAGATCTAACCATTAAAACTGAAACAATGAACCAACTGGAAGATTAAATAAGTGAAACGTTTGAGCATCATTGGTGCAGGCAAGGACTTTCTGAACAGAACTCCAATTTCACAAGAAATAAAAAGAAATAACTAATGAGATTATATCAAACTAAAAAGCTTTTGCACAGGAAAGAAATAATCAGTAGCATGAAGGGGTAACCTACAGAATAGGAAAAAAGTTTTGCTAACTATACCTCAGAGAGAAGACTAATATCTAAAATATATTGGGCTGGGGATTTGGCTCAGTGGTTCTGGTGCCTGCCACGCAAGTGCAAGGTCCCAAGTTTGATCCCTGGTACCAAAAAAATGAAAAATAAATAAATAAAATACATTAAAAAACTCAAAAAAAATTAGACTACCCAAAATAAAAGATTCAATCAAAAAAAGGGCAAGCAAAATGAATAGATATTTCTCAGAAGAAGCACAAGTGGCCAATAATCATATAAAAAATATTCAACATCTCTGGCCATTATAGAAATGCAAATTAAAACAACACTAAGATTTCATCTTATACCAGAAAAAATGGCCTTTATAAAGAAACTAAATAATAACAAATGCTGGCATGGCTGAATGGGGAAAAAAAAACCCTCCTACATTGTGAGTGGGAATGTAAACTAGTACAACCGTTATGAAAATCAGTAGTGAGATTTCTCAAAGAACTAAAATTAGAAATTCCACTTGACTCAGCTATTTCCCTTCTAGGTATCTTTCCAAAAGAGAAAGTTATCATATTACAGTGATACATGCATATCCATGTTTATATCAGCACAATTCATAATAGCTAAATCCTAGAAGCAGCCTGTATGTCCATCAACAGGCTGTATTTTTGTTGTATGGACATACAAAAAAAAAAGATTTTTTTATACAAAGAACTGCAAAAATCAGACTCACCAAATTTAAAGACTCAATCCAGATCACCTCAACATATGCAGAAAAGGCATTTGACAAAATCCAACACCTATTCATGATAAAAATGCTACAGAAAATTGGAATAGGTCTTTATCTCAACCTGATTGAGGCTATTTATGAAAAACCAACAGTCAACATCATACTAAATGGTCAAAAACTGAAAACTTTCACACTAAATCAGGAACAAGACACGGATGCCCACTATCAACATTCCTGTTCAATATAGTTCTGGAAACATTAGCCACAGCAATTAGACAGAGAAAGAAAAAAAGGAAATAAAAGGAATAAAGATAGGAAAGGAAAAAATTAAACTGTCATTATTTGCTGGTGATATGATACTTCACATAGAAGACCCAAAAAACTTGGCCAAAAGACTACTAGACCTAATTGACAGATTCAGTAGAGTAGCTGGATATAAGGTCAACACTCAAAAAACAATAGCCTTCTTATACACAAATAGCAGACTCACTGAGAGAGAAATCTGGAAACAATTCCTTTTACAATAGCATCCTCAAAAATGAAATATCTAGGAATCAATCAAACAAAGGAAGCAAAAGACTTCTACACTGAAAACTACAGCACTCTGAAAAAAAAGATTGATCGAGAAAGATATAAGAAAATGGAAAGACATCCCTTGCTCCTGGGTAGGAAGAACCAATATAGTGAAAATGGCCATACTTCTGAAACTACTATATAGATTTAATGCAATGCTGATTGAAATTCCAACACTGTACTTCACAGAACTAGAGAAAACAATCCAAAAATTCATTTGGAACCAAAAGAGACCTAGAATAGCAAAAGCAATTCTAGGCAATGGGCACATGGCTGGGCATATCACAATCTCCAACTTGAAAATATACTACAAAGCTACTGTGACAAAAACAGCATGGTACTGGCAAAGAAATAGACTCAAGGATCAGTGGAATAGATTAGAAGATGCAAAAACAACTTCAGACATACTCAGCCAACTCATCTTTGACAAAGGAGCCAACCACCCTCGTCGGAAGAAAGATAGCCTAGTTAATAAATTATGTTGGGAAAATCTGGATTTCAACCTGCCAAAGATTAAAATTAGACCCATACCTATCACCATGCACTAAACTAAGATCAAAGTGGATTAAAGACCTAAATATTAAGACAGAAACACTAAAATTGCTGGAAGATAAGTTAGGTAGAACTTTTGAAGACATTGATGTAGGAAAGTATTTTATGAACAAAACCTAAGTTGCCCATGAACTAGCACAAACAATCAACAAATGGGATCTCTTCTTATTTTTTTAATTTTTTATTTTTTTTTAATTTGGGGGGGGAACTCTTCTTATTAAAAAGCTTCCACACCAGCAGTATGAAGAGACAACATAAAATGTGGGAAACAATTTTCACCTGCTGTTCCTCAGACAAAGGTCTACTATTTAGAATCTATAAAGAACTTTAAAAAATCAAACCTTCCAAATTTAAAGACCCAATCCAAAAATGGGCCTCTGAAATGAACAGACATTTCTCAGAAAAAGAGGAAGAAATAGCAAATAAACATATTAAAAAATGTTCAACATCACAGGCCATTCGTGAGATGCAAATGAAAACAACTGAGCTTCCACCTCACTCCAGAAAGAATGGCTGCTATCATTAAATCAACCAATAATAAATGCTAGCAGGGCTGTGGGGATAGAGGAACCCTGCTCCACTGCTGGTGGGAGTGTAGACTGGTGCAACACTGTGGAAATCAGTAGGGAGATACCTCAAAGAACTAGGACTGGAAGTCCCATTTGACCCAGCTATTCCACTGCTGGATATCTTCCCCAAAGAATTAAAAGAATCATACCACAGTGATATATGTGCACCCATGTTCATAGCAGCACAGTTTGTAATAGCTAAATCTTGGAAGCAGCCCAATTTCCCATCAACTGGAGACTGGATAAAGAAAATGTGGGGTTTTTTATTAAATGGAGTACTACTCACCCATAAAAAAGGGAAATCAGAGACATTTATAGCTAAATGGATGCACATTGAGCCCAAACTCCTAAGTGAAATAAATAGGATGCACATGTGTAAATACTAGTTTCTCTAGTGTGAGAAACTGAAAGTGTAAACATGAACTAAAAGGTGTAATAAATAATGTGAAATAGGAAGAAAGGGGCAAAGGGGAAGTCGGAGGGGTAGGGGGAAAGAAAAGAATGGAATGAAATTAATATGAGAAAATGAAAAAAAGGAAACAAAGTCTTTATAAATAGGGAGGGATATAGTGGTTGAAGGGAGGGCAGGGGAATGGGGAAAAAATAAGAACCAAGAGAGATTATGTAAAGGTGAAAATTTCCAATGATTAATGTCACTATATTGTATTCTTCATTTTTTTGGTACTGGGGTTCAAACTTGGCTCCCTGTGCTTACACAGCAGGCAGCAAAAGGACTGAGCTAAATCCCTGGCCCACTATATTGTGTTCTTAAAATGGACCATAAAATTAATTTTTAAAAAGTAAAAAAAAAATTGAATATTTTCAATTAATTTTGTGATATGTCAATTATATCTCATTAAGCTGTTATTTAAAAAAATAGTGACTGCAAACTTAAGAGTTTGAAGACAGTCTATCGAAAGAGAGAAGATAAGTAGGTTACCTAAAGAAAATCCAGATCAGCCGGCTGCAGACAGGCAGGTCTGTGCATGCGCTACTGAGGTCCTGAGTCGTGCAGAAGATGCCGAATAACCCCACTGCAGACAGGCAGGTCTGCCCACGCCCTACCGAGGTCCCGAATTGCACAGAACACGCTGAATCAGCCCGCTACAGACAGGCAGGTGTGTGCACACCATATCGAGGCCCCGAGTCACTCAGAAGATGCTGAATCACCCCGCTGCAGACAGGCAGACACCTGTTCCACACTACAAAGATGCAGAGGACACCAGACCACCAGACCATGGCACTGAGTCCCGCTGCTCCCTGCCCAGAGGTAGGGGTTTCTGAGACACCGTCCCACTGCTCCTGGTCAAGAGGAAGGGGCTTCCCAGTCACCATCCCTCCAGCTGCTCCCAGCCCAGAGAAAAGGGCTTTTGGGTCACCTTCTGTCCCGCTGCTCCTGGCCCAGAGGAATGGGCTTCCAGGCCACCATCCCTCCCACTGCTCCTGGCCCACTGGTACGGGCATCTGAGGTGCCACCCCACTACTCCAGGTCCAGAGGAAGGGGCTTCCCAGCCACCATCCCTCCCACTGCTCCCAGCCCATAGGAAAGGGCTTTTGGGCCACCATCCGTACCACCCCTCCTGGACCCTGGCCCAACTCTTCCAGCTCAGAGGAGGTGAGCTGCTTGGGTGCCAACAGCATCACCCCTGCCCCCCCCATTGAAATGAGAAAACACATAAATAAGTCTCAAAACCAGACTTCCAGATCACCTACAGCAGCCCCAAAGGGAAATGAGATGGAACACTCTGATACTCAACCATCTGGACCCACTGAACAGGCAACAAAAGGGGATCTGGAAAAAATGAAATCAGAAATAATTTCTCAGATAACAGGAGAAATTGTGCTCCTAGTGCAAGACATGACTAATAAATCTAAAGAGGACCTGAGGAACATGATGGAATCTCAACATAAGAAACAAATGGAATCCATAAAACAGATACAAATAGATTTCCAGGACAGGAAAAATTCCACTGAAAGTCTACACAGCAGAATGAGCCAATGTGAGGACAGAATTTCAGATATAGAAGATAAGATTGCAATTAGTGACCAGGAAAAGAAACTTTGCTTCCAAATTATAAGGGAACATGAGAAATCAATCCAGCAGCTGCTAGATGATGCAAAGAAGAATAACATAAGAGTGATTAGGCTCAATGAAGAAACAAGAGAGAGTGGAGATGAAATAAAAAATCTCTTAACAGAAATAATGGCAGCTAATTTCCCAAGCAGGGGGAAAGAGCTTGACAAACAGATAAGCGAGGCATATAGGACTCCAAATAGCCTTGACCAAAAAAAAATCTAAACATGGGCATATAATTGTTAAGATTCCAGAAATTCAGCAGAAGAACAAAGTTCTACAAGCAGTTAGAGAAAAGAAACAAATCACATACAAAGGAAAGCCCATCAGAATCACAGCAGACTTCTCAGCACAAACCACCAAGGCAAGAAGAACTTGGAGTGACATATTCCAAGCCCTAAAAGAAAACAGCCTCCAACCCAGATTGATGTACCCTGCAAAACTATCTTTCAAAATTGATGGAGAAATAAGATACTTTCATGACAAAGAACACCTTAGGAACTTCGTGAATACCAAACCAGCACTCCAAAGAATTTTACACAATATCCTAGGAACAGACATTGAGGATCACAACCCCAGGAAGCAAAGCAGAATGAACCCATCTGGCAGGACAAGAAATTAAATATAAAGGGGGAGAACACAACAAAAAGAAAAAGTCATGGCAATGACAAGTCAATATGTTTCAGTTATAAGCATGAATGTTAATGGTCTCAATTCACCAATCAAAAGAAATAGACTGGCAGAATGGGTCAAGAAGCAAAATCCTACAATATGCTGCATACAAGAAACACACTTCATTCAAAAGGAAACTCATAGACTGAAAGTTAAAGGGTGGAAAACAATACTCCATGCAACAGGGACCCGAAAAAAAGCAGGAGTAGCTATCCTCTTTGCAGATCAAGTAGATTTCAAACCAACACTGATTAAGAGAGATGAAGAAGGACACTACATCCTTGTAAAGGGAAGAATCCAAGAGGAAGAGATGACAATCATAAATATCTATGCACCAAAAACTAGTGCACCCAACTATATAAAACAAATATTAATGGACATGAAAAGTCATATATGCACTAATACAATTGTAGTGGGGGACCTCAACATGCCACTCTCACAAATAGATAGATCAACTAGACAAAAAATAAGTAATGAAATACTAGAACTCAATCGAACTCTTGAACAAATGAACTTAACAGATGTTTACAGAGTCTTCCACCTCACAAAATCAGAATACACATTCTTCTCAGCTGCATATGGGTCATTCTCAAAAATAGACCACATACTCACACATAGAACATGTTGAAGTAAGTGCAAAGGAATTGAAGTTATCCCCTGTATATTATCAGACCATAGTGCAATGAAATTGGAGATCCATAGCAAAAGAAACTCAAAAACTTTCATAAACACGTGGAAATTGAACAACACACTTCTGAATAACCAATGGGTCACAGAGGAAATTAAAGAAGAAATCAGACAGTTCCTTCAATTAAATGACAATGACAATACAACATATCAGAATCTGTGGAACACAATGAAAGCAGTCTTATGAGGGAAATTCATAGAAGTGAATATGCATATTAGGAAAACAGAATGAGCCCTATTAGAAAACCTCATGCTGATCCTCAAGCTTCTAGAAAAAGAAGAGCAGGACAAACCCAAAGCTCATAAAAGGGAGGAAATTAGAAAGATCAGAAGAGAAATCAATGCAATGGAGACTAAGAGAATGATACAAAAAATCAATGAAGCCAAGAGTTGGTTCTTTGAAAGAATCAACAAAATTGAGAAACCCTTAGCCAACCTTCTCAGAAAAAGGAAAGAAAAGGCCCAAATCCATGCAAGTAGGAATGAAAAGGGTGACATTATAACAGACCCAGCAGAAATCCAGAGGATCGTCAATATGTACTTCCAGAACCTATACACCAATAAGATGGACAACACAAAAGAAATGGACAGATTCCTAGATACATATGAATTACCAAAGTTGAATGAAGAAGACCTAAAAATTCTAAACAACCCAATATCAACAAATAAAATTGAAAATGTAATTAAAAACTTATCAACTAAGAAAAGCCCAGGCCCTGATGGCTTTACTGCTGAATTCTACAAGACATTTAGAGAGGAACTGCTGCCACTACTGTTTAAACTCTTCAATGAAATTGAAAGGGAAGCAATACTCCCAAATTCATTCCTGGAAGCAAGCATCACCTTGATCCCCAAAGCAGAGAAAGACCCAACTGGAAAAGAGAACTATAGGCCAATCTCACTAATGAACATAGATGCAAAAATCCTTCATAAGACACTGACAAATAGAATGCAGAAGATCATCAAGAAGATCATACACCCTGATCAAGTGGGATTCATCCCAGGGATGCAGGGATGTTTCAACATACGAAAATCAATCAATGTAATACACTATATCAATAGAGCCAAGGACAAAAACCATATGATTATCTCAACAGATGCAGAAAAAGCATTTCACAAAATCCAACATGTATTTATGATAAAAACCCTACAAAAAATTGGAATAGATGGTCTCTACCTCAAACTGATAGAAACCATCTATGAAAAACCAACAGCCAATATCATACTAAATGGTCAAAAATTGAAATCCTTCACATTAACATCAGGAACAAGACAAGGTTGTCCACTATCACCACTCCTGTTCAATATAGCTCTGGAAAAATTAGCCACGGCAATTAGACAAGAGAAAAAAATAAAAGGAATAAAGATAGGTAATGAAGAAGTCAAATTGTCATTATTTGCAGATGACATGATACTCGATCTAGAAGACCCCAAGAACTCCACCAAAAGTCTTCTAGACTTAATAACCAAATTCAGTCAAGTAGCTGGTTACAAGGTCAACACACAAAAATCAATAGCTTTCCTCTACACGAATGACAGACTCACAGAGAGAGAAATAGGGCAAATAATTCCTTTCACAATAGCATCCAAAAAACTGAAATACCTAGGAATAAACCTAATGAAAGAAAGCAAAGACCTCTTCTCTGAAAACTATGGCACTCTGAAAAGAGAGATTGAAGATGATATCAGAAAATGGACAGACATCCCCTGCTCCTGGGTAGGAAGGATTAATGTAATGAAAATGGCCATACTTCCAAAAGAGCTATACAGATTTAATGCAATTCCAATTGAGATCCCAGCAGCATACTTCATGGACCTTGAGAAAACAATCCAAAAATTCATTTGGAACAAGAAGAGACCCAGAATAGCAAAAGCGATTCTAGGTAACAGAGACATGGCATGGGGTATCACAATCCCCAACCTGCAACTATACTACAAAGCTACTGTGATAAAAACAGCATGGTACTGGCAAAGAAACAGACCTAAGGACCAGTGGAATAGATTAGAAGATGCAGAAACAATGCCAGACACACTCAGCCATCTCATCTTTGATAAAGGATCCAAACACCCTCACTGGAGGAAAGATAGCCTCTTTAATAAATGGTGCTGGAAAAATTTGGCTTTAACTTGCCAAAGATTAAAACTAGACTCATATCTCTCACTATGCACTAAACTAAAATCAAAATAGATTAAAGATCTAAATATTAAAATAGAAACTCTGAACCAGTTGGATCAGAGGTTAGGTAGAACCCTTGAAGACATCGGTGTAGGAAAAGATTTTATGAACAAAACCTCAGTTGCCCATGAACTAGCACAAACAATCAACAAGTGGGATCTCTTATTAAAAGGCTTCTGCACAGCAAGAGAAACCACCAGCAGTGTGAAGAGACAACCCACAATGTGGGAAAAAATCTTCACCTGCTCTTCCTCAGACAAAGGTCTACTATCTCAAATCTATAAAGGACTTAAAAAGATCAGACCTCCAAAATTCAAAGACCCAATCCGAAAATGGCCATCTGAAATGAACAGACATTTTTCACACAAAGAAGTAGAAATAGCAAATAAATACATGAAAAAATGTTCAACATCACTGGTCATTGGAGAGATGCAAATGAAAACAACACTGAGATTCCACTATACTCCAGAAAGAATGGCTGCTATCATGAAATCAACCAATAACAAATGCTGGCGGGGCTGTTGGGGAAAGAGGAACCCTGCTCCACTGCTGGTGGGAGTGTAGACTGGTGCAAGCACTGTGGAAATCAGTATGGAGATACCTCAAAGAACTAGGACTGGAAGTCCCATTTGACCCCACTATTCCTCTGCTGGCGAACTTCCCCAAAGAATTAAAAGGATTATACCACAGTGATATATGTGCACCCATGTTCATAGCAGCACAGTTTGTGATAGCTAAAACTTGGAAACAGCCCAAATGCCCATCAACTGGAGACTGGATAAAGAAAATGTGGGGTTTTTATAAAATGGAGTACTACTCAGCCATAAAAAATGAGAAATTAGAGACATTTATAGCTAAGTGGATGCACATTGAGGTGATACTCTTAAGTGAAATAAATAGGACACACATGTATAAATACTGAATAGTTTCTCTGGTGTGAGAAACTGAAAGTGTAAATAAGGACTAAATGTGTAATAGGTAATGTGAAATAGGAAGAAAAGGGGCAAAGGGGAAGGAAGTGGGAGGGCTAGGGGAAAGGATAGAAGGGAATGGGATTAATATGAGAAAATGGAAAAATAGGAACAAAATCTTTGTAAATAGGGAGGAATGGAGGGGTTGAAGGGAGGGCTGGGCAAGGGTGAAAAATAAGAACCAAGAGAGACTATGTAAAGGTGCAAATTTCCAATGATGAATGTCATTATATTGTATACCTAAAATGTACCAATGATTAGAATGAATAATCAATAATGTAAAATAGGAAGAAAAGGTCCAAAGGGGTAGGGGTAGTGGCAGGGACAGGGGAAAGGAAAGAAGGGAAAGGAAAAATGATGAGAAATGGAAATAAAGTCTTTGTAAATAGGGAAGGGTGGAGGGCATGAAGGGAGGGCTAGGAATGGGGAATAAATAAGAACCAAGATGCATTACATAAAGGTACAATTCCCAATGAGAAATGTAGTTGTTTTGTATACCTACAATGTACCAATAAAAGAATTTAATAAAAAAAAATATCCACATCTGTATTTACACTAAAATGAAACTAATAAAATTATCAGTGAAGCGGAATTCTAAAAACTTCCCAAAGATAAAAGACAAATTACCTACACAGAAGTTACAGGCAGACTAAACATTTTGTATCAGACATAATATATGCTACAAAGTGTTGGAAAATAACTTCTAAAAGCAATGGAGAATACAGGGAAGATAGACATTCAAACTAAAATTCTACTTAAACTCGTATTTAGAGTACAACATAGGGATGTTTGGGATAATACAAATATTAAATCCCT
Organism: Heterocephalus glaber; assembly: GCF_053883595.1. Classification (NCBI taxonomy): domain Eukaryota; kingdom Metazoa; phylum Chordata; class Mammalia; order Rodentia; family Bathyergidae; genus Heterocephalus; species Heterocephalus glaber. The sequence continues at coordinate 750,821 of NW_028258344.1, read as the reverse complement.
TTATAACTCTTTTTAAAAGATATACTAAATGATACTTCAGCAGAAAAAAATAGTGACTATGGAAAGAAAGGATGAAAAATGGTAAATCCAGAAACAAACAAAAATAATGTATAATTAATATTGAGACACTTTAAACATATCTTTCTTATTCCAGAAACACTAATATTCACTAGTATTGTATGTTTCAAAAGAAAATTATATACATATATATTAAATAAAAATAATAATTCCAGACTCAAAAATGAGTAAGAGAAAAAAATAGAAAAATTCACCTGATGCTAGAGACAAAGCTGTTTTAAAATATAACAGGAATGTCACTTGCAGGAATATGGTGGAGATTCAGAATTCAGACACTGGGAAATAAAAACTTGGAGAAGAAAAGAAGGAGTGAGGTGGATCCCTGGGACCCAAGAAGGGTCTGATGAGAAAATTGGAGCCTACAAAGAGATTGAAGAGATAGACCACAATGCAGAAAAAGGAAGAGTCAAGTGCACTTTCTCCCTGGCTCCTGGCTCATGTCTCATGAGAAAGAAATAGTGAATCTATAAAGAGACATAATGAAAGCAACTGGGTGACTCCAGAGGCCTTCAGGGAGAAGTACAGTAGTGAATTCTGTGTGCCACAATAGTGGGTGAGTGCTTCCAGGCTAGGTATCTGCCACATCCACCAGAGAGGGTCCTTGCCATTTTAGGGAGTGGCCATCTGAACCTAGGACTCAGAACAGCTATGGGTTGGCTTCACCTCTGGGCTCCCAGTGTTAAACTACCATAATAACTGGATGAGGGAGAGCCACAAGAGATGTCCATTGTCAGGAAGCCATGGTCAGGCCTATTAAGAGACACTCAAGAGTTCTTGACTAAGCTAAATGACTCAGGCCCCACCCCTACAAGCAGAAGCCAGATTCGGCCCGAATTTCCATGGATTTCAAAGTTCCAGAATGTCATCCCACCTTAATCCTACTGCTGGCTTGCTGGTGATTTCCCAGCACAGATCTAGGCTCTCACTGTCCTTTGTCTACCAGTGAAAACAGAGTCACACCTTGAATTGGACACTGCCACCAAACTTCTGGCTCTAGAAAATAACTACAGGCTTGAAATTAGAGAAATTTCTTTTTTTAAAAATTTTTGCTCATTTGGTTGTGTTTTGTTTTGATTGTTGTGTGTGTGTGTGTGTGTGTGCATACATTGTTTTTAGGTTTTTTGTTTTGATTTGTTTTATTGTGGTTTTTAAATTTTTTCTTTTCTTTCCTTGTCCTTTAACCTTACTTCTAATCTCTTATTCTTCCTGTATTTCTCTATTTTTTCTACTCCTTTTAAAATTTTCTCCTATTAATTATTTCTTCTTTATTTTTACTCCCTGCATAATTTCTTTCTTTTTTCTCCCACTTTTTTATCTTCTGTTTCTTGCCAGTTTTCATCCTACTTTTACCCAGTTCTACAGACATCCTTTTCATCTCCCAATAGGATCCTTTGTATTACTTCTCTCTTTTCCTGCTCATAACATAGTTTATGGTTTCAATGTTTTCCTTTTTCATACCCCAATTCCCAAACCCTAAATCTTTAATAGTACAGACATAAAGGTTTGTTAATCTTTTGATGGTTCACTCTATAAAATTGCTCGAGAATTCTTTTCTACCATTAGAAGAGGTATAGTGCTTACATTTAGTAAACATTAACTATAAGTTAGTACCTGGGTTGCCTTAATGTTTAAATCATAATTGACAGTTTCTTCTGTCAATAAGGGTGGTACATACCTGGTTCTTATGGTGGTTAACATTTAATTTGTCTTGGGTGATACTACTGTAGTTGTTTCACTTAATATTAATAGGGTCACATAATTGTTGCTATTTCTCTGTAAGCCAACAGCCAGATTGCCTTTGTGATATTAACAATACTAGAGTACATTCTCAGAGAATTTGGTTGCTGGACTAACTACACTGCATACTCCTTTCCCAAAATAACCAAGATGGTCGAATCTTGGGGCTGTGGCAAAGGATTATAGTTACCATGCTCAACAAACAACACTGAAAAGCAACTGAAGAAGTCTCTATACAGACAACAGTCTTCAGACTATAACCATACACAAACCCAGCACAAAACAAAACAGACAAAAACCATAGAAACATGAGAAGAAAAGGCAACTAGGTTTGGGCCTTTAGCTCAGTGGTGTTGCCACCTGCCTACCAAGTGCAAGATCCTGAGCTTGATCCCTGGTACCAAAAAAAAAAGTCAGCTAAGCAAAATGGGGAAGGAAATGAGGAAATCAGCAACCGGACAGGAATAAGTCAATAATTCTCAGTAATAACTCTCAATGTGAATAGTTTCAATTTCAAAATCAAAAGATTCAGGTTGGGGCCAGGGATTTAGCTCAGTGGCACCACACCTGCCCCACAAGTGCAAGGTCATGAGTTCAATCCCTGGTACAAAAAAAAAAAAAGACACAGATTGGCAGAATGGATCAACAAAGAAAACCAACAATATTAGTACACAAGAAACACATTTAATTCAAATATATTCACAGATTAAAAATCAAAGGGCAAAAAACAATGTTCCATTCAAAAGGAACCCAGAAATAAGCAAGAGTTGCTATCCTAATTCCAGGCAAAGTGGATTTCAAGCTAAGACTGATCAGAAGAGAGAAAGGTAAATACATATTAGTTAAGGGAACGTCATCAGGAAGAGTTAATGATTATAAACATATACACACCAAATACTGGCATGCCCAACTTCATAAAACAAATACTAACAGACCTAAAAAATGATAAATACCAATATAGTTGTCATGGGGGACCTCAATACCCCCTTGTCACAAATGGACAGATCAATCAGAAAAAAATCAATGAAGAAATATCAGAGGTAAACCAAACCTTTGAACACATGGACTTAATAGATACCTGCAGTGTTTCATCAAACAACAGAATATACATTCTTCTCAAGAGCACATGGCACTTTCTCCACAATAGACCACATACTAGCCAATTAAGCATGTTTAAGTAAATGCAAAAGAATCAAAATTATGTCATGCATATTAACAAATGAAACTAGAAATCAATGACAAAAGAAACTACATAAATTCTTCTAGCACATGGAAATTATACAATACTCTTAAATAATCAATGAGTCACAAATGAAATAAAGAAGAAATTAGACAGTTTCTACAATCAAATGATAATGTCAGTATGACATGCCTGAACCTAAGGCATGCAATGAAGATAGTTCTAAGGAGGAAGTTTATAGCAGTGAATACCCACATCAGAAGAACAGAATAATCTCAAATAGATAACTAATTATGCACCTGAAGCTCTTAGAAAATCAAGAACAATTCAAACTCAAACTTAATACAAGGAAAGAAATTATAAGAATCAGGGCAGAAATTAGTGAAATTGAGATTTTAAAAAGCAATATAAAGAATCAATGAATCACAGAGTTTGTTCTTTGAAAGATTAAACAAAATAGACAAAGCCTTAGTTAATCTTACCAAAATAAGGAAAGAAAAGACCAAAATTCATGCAATTAGAAATTTAAAAAGTGAAATCTCAATGGATTCTGTTGATATCCAGATTATCTGTAACTACTCTGAAAACCTGTACTCTTTAAAAAATGGAAAATTCAGAGGAAATGAATAAATTCCTTTATTTCTAAATGAACTACCAGATCTCAACCAAGAAGATATAAAAATTCTGAATAAGGCAATAGCAGTAAATGAAATTGAAGAAGTAATAAAAATACTACCAATTTTAAAAAGCCCAGCTCCAAAAAGATACACTGCCAAATTCTACAGAACTTTAGAGAAGATCTAATGCCCATACTCCTAAAACCATTTAATGGCATTGAAGGGAAGAAGTACTACCAAAGTTATTCCTGGAAGCAAGCATTTTTGTAATCCAAAACCAGAAAAGGACCCAACTGAAAAAAAGAGAAATATAACCTAATCTTTGAAAACATAGATTCAAAAATTCTCAATAAGATGTTGGCAAACAGCAAATGATCAAAAAGCTAATACATCATGACTAAGTAGGATTCATCCCAGGGATCCAGGGATGATTAAACATATGCAAATCAGTAAATGTAATACACCATATAAACAGAAGCAAGAAAAAAAATCACATGATCATCTCAATAGATGCAGGAAAAGCATTTGACAAAATTCAACATCCATTCATGATAAAACATTGAAGAAAACAGGAATAGGTCTTTATCTCAACCCAATTAAAACTATCTATGACTAACTGCCAACATCATACTAAATGGAGAAAAGATGAAAGATTTCCTTCTAATATCAAGAACAAGACAAGAATGTCTGCTATCACCACTTATGTTTAATATAGTTCTTGAAACATCAGCTAAAGAAATAAGACAAGAGAAAGAAATAAAAGGGAAGGGGATAAGAAATAAAAGGGATAGGAAAGTAAGATGTTAAATTATCACTTTTTGCTGATGACATGATCCTCTATATAAAAGACTCCAAAAACTCCACCAAAAGACTCTTAGAACTAATATCCAAATTCATCAGTGTAGCAGGATACAGTGTCAACACTCAAAAAGCAGTAGCCATCCTGTATGCCAATAACAAACTCATTGAGATGGAAAACAGAGAAATAATACCCTTCAAGAAAAATGAAATCCATAGGAATTATCCTAACCAAGGAAGTGAGAGACCTCTACAATAAAAACTGTAGTACTCTGAAAAAAAGAGATTAAAGAAGATATCAGAAAATGGAAAGATATCCCCCATTCCTGGATGGGAACAACCAATATAGTCAAAATGGCCATACTTCCAAAACTGTTATATAGACAACAAAATCCCAATCAAAATATGAATAATATTTTATATAGAATTGGAGAAAGCAATTCTAAAGTTTACATGGAACTAAAAGAGATCTAGAATAGCAAAAGCAATGTTGCGCAACAAGGGCAAGACAGAGAGCATTTGTACTACAAAGCTACAATTATAAAAATAGTATGGTATTGGCAATAAAAGGAAAACAGATGTGTGGATCAATGGAAGAGAACAGAATGTACAGAAACAACTCCAGGAACACTCAGCTAAGTTATTTTTGGCAAAGAGGCCAAATACCTTTGCTGGAGAAAAGATTGTCTCTTTAACTAATGGTGCTGGGAAAACTGCCATCCACATGCCAAAAGTTGAACTCTGACCCATATCTCTCACCATGCACTAAACTAAAAATCAAAGTGGATCAAAGAAATTAACATTATGTCAGAAACAATCATCTGGAAGACAAAATAGGTAAAACTCTTGAAGACATAGATGTAGGAAAGACTTTCTGAACAAAACCCCAGTTGCACAAGAAATAATACCAAGAATCAACAAATGGGATCACATCAAATTAAAAATCTTCTGCACAGCAAAGGAAACCAATAACAGAGTTAAGAGACAACCTATAGAAAAGGAAAAAATTTTGCCAGCTAATCCTCAGACCAAAAAAAATCTTAAAATCTAGAGTATATAAAGAGCTCAAAAAATTAGACCCCCCAAAATTAAAACTTAATTTTAAAAGGCCATGTGGAATGAATAGGCACTTCTCAGAGGAAGAAATAGAAACAGCCAATTAAAATGAAAAAATGTTCAACATCATTCATTATTAGAGAAATGCAAATTAAAACAACACTGAGATTTCATCTCTCTCCAAATAGAATGGCTACCATCAAGAAATCAACCAATAACAAATACTGGTGAGGCTGTGGGGAGAAAGGAACACTTCTCCATTTTTGATGGAACTGTAAACTGATCCAACCACTATGAAAATCAGTATGGAGATTCCTCAAAAAAATATCTAAAAGTAGAAATCCCATTTGATCCAGCTATTCCCCTTCTAAGTATCTTCCTAAAAGATGTAAAGACATCATGCCATAGTGACATAGGCATACCCATGTTTATAATAGCTAAATCTTGGAAACAGCCTAGATATCCATCAACAGATGAATGGATAAAAAACTGTATTTATAGAAAATAGAATACTACTCTGCTATAAAAAGGATACACTTGAGTCATTTGTAGGAACATTTTAAGTGAAGTGACTCAGACATACAAGCTTAAATATCACATGGTATCTTTTATATGGAAAAACTCTAAATCAATAGATAGATATGACATGATATGATATGATATGATATAGCTCAGACAAGGACACTACCAGTTTGAATGAGCCCACCTGCCATCATAGAGAAAAGTAGGCTTTATTTTACATAGGTCACAAGCAATCTCCCAGGGCCATGTTAGCAGGTCACAGAGGACATATCAGTAGGTCAGACAGGACACAATGACAGGTGACAAGTAGTTCCCTGAAGATATGTCAGTAAGTAACAGAGGACATATCAGCAAGCCATAAGCCTGCAGTTCCACTTACTATCCCCTCAAAAGCCTACCAAAAATCCTCCCTCTCAGGTTCAGCAATAAACCTGCTTGGACTGCTGAGTTCACATCCCTCTTTCCTACTCATCTGGCACCAAAATCCAGGAATGTGAGGTGAGACCAGGGACTCTTTTGCAACCTAGGAAACAATGGGCAGCAGCAGCTCATCCTGGCCTTACTCCTGGATCCTGAGAGTTTCCTGATTCTTATCCCATTTCTCCTCCTTGCCAAAGAGTTGGTCTCATAAGCTCAACTGCCCTCTGCAATGGGACTGCGAGATTCTGGCCAAGGCTACATTTAAGTGGCCTGCAAAACCCCCAGAGGCAACTTTCAAACCCCAACTGCCCAACTGGGTAACTCACTCCCTTGCCTTCCCCCAAACACTCCCTCTTCCAGAACTCCAGTCCAGAGACCGTCCTGCCAGACATCCAACCAGACATCCACCGCTGGCTGCTACTCTACTACCACCCCTGAGAGGTTAAGATTCTAGCCCAAGCAACTTTCTCTTGGGGCCCAGAAAAAGCCAATCCACTGTCTCCCTTTTTCCTTCCTCCCTGTTCTCTATGTGAGAACACCACAAAAAGGGGACCTCATGCACTCGGGCTAAACAGAATGCTTCCTTTCAGCCTGCAGGACAATCTCATCTGGTTTCAAGAGCCTACAGATCCCCGAAGGAAGATCCCAGGGAGAGGGCCCAGTGACCTGTTTCCCAAGCTGAGCCACCTTTCTTACCCACCCCATAATGGACAATTCTCCCTGAAAAATATCAGGCGACACTCCCCTCAACTGTCTCCTGTGTAATCTTTCCAAATTGGGACTAAAAACAGAGATCAAACCAAAAAAAAATTGATCTTTTACTCCACTTCCACATGGTCCCAGTACAGATTCAATAATGGGTTATGCTGACCGAAGTACTTTCTTTTTTATACTTAAGTTCTTTTATTGGTACATTTTAGGTATACAATACTTTTAGATTTATCATTGGGTGCTTGCACCTGCACATGATGTATCTTGGTTCTTATTTTTTTTTCCCCATTACCTGTGCGCCCTTCACCCCCTCCACCCTTCCCTATTTACTTGGACTTCATTTCCATTTTTTTTCTTTTCTCATAATTTTTTCTTTCCCTTCTTTCCTTTCCCCTTCCCCTCCCACCAGGCCTACCCCTTTGGACCTTTTCTCCTATTTCAAATTATCACTTGTTCATTTTAATCATTTTAACCCTTATTTACACTCAGTTTCTCACACTAGAGAAACTATTCAGTATTTACACATGTGTGTCCTATTTATTTCACTTAAGAGTATCACCTTGATATGCATCTATTTAGCTGTGAATGACTCTAGTTTCTCATTCTTTATGGCTGAGTAGTACTCCATCTTATTCAAAAACCACATCTTCTTTATCCAGCTCCCAGATGATGGGCACTTGGGCTGTTTCCAAGTTTTAGCTATTACAAATTGTGCCACTATAAACATGGGTACACATATATCTCCTTAATATGATTCTTTTAATTCTTTTGGAAAGATACCCAGCAGGGGAAGAGTTGGGTCAAAGGGGACCTGTAGTCTGAGTTCTTTGAGGTATCTCCATACTGATTTCCATAGTGGTTGCACCAGTCTGCACTCCCACCAACAATGGAGAAGGGTTCCTTTCTCTCTACAATCCCACCAACCTTTCTTATTGGTTGATTTCTTGATAGCAGCCATTCTTTCTAGGGTGAGGTATAATCTCAGTGGTGTTTTCATCTGCATCTCTCAAATGATCATTGATGTTGAACATTTTTTCATATGTTTATTTGCTGCTTTTACTTCTTTGTCTGAGAAATGCCTGTTCATTTCAGATGTCCATTTTTGAATTGGGTCTTTGAATTTGGGGGGTCTGATTTTTTTCACTTCTTTATATATTCTAGACAGTAGTCCTTTTTCTGAGGTACAGCTGCTAAAAAATTTTTTCCCACATTGTAGGTTGTCTCTTAGCTCTGTTAGTGGTTTCTCTTGCAGTGCAGAAGCTTTTTAGTAAGATGAGATCTCAGTTGTTAATTCTTTGTGCTTGTTCCCAAGCTATTGAGGTTTTGTTCATAAAGTCTTTTCCTATGCCAATGTCTTCAAGAGTTCTACCTAACTTATCTTCTAGCAAGTTTAGTGTTTCTCTTTTAATATTTAGATCTTTAAATCCACTTTGATTTTAGTTTAGTGCATGGTGTTAGGTATGGGTCTAATTTTATCTTTAGCAGGTTGAAATCCAGTTTTTCCAACATGATTTATTAAATAGGCTATCTTTCCTCCAATGATGGTGGTTGGCTCCTTTGTCAAAGATGTGGTGGCTGAGTATGTCTGGAGTTGTTTCTGCATCTTCTAATCTATTCCAATGATCCTTGGGTCTGTTCTTTTGCCAGTACCATGCTGTTTTTATCACAGTAGCTTTGTGGTATATTTTCAAGTTGGGGATGGTGAAACCCCCTGTCATGTCTCTGTTGCTTAGAATTGCTTTCACGGTTCTAGGTCTCTTCTGGTTCCATATGAATTTTTGGATTATTTTATCTAGTTCTGTGAAATATATTGTTGGAATTTTAATTGGCTTTGCATTAAATTTATATAGTAGCTTTGGATGTATGGCCATTTTCACTATATTGGTTTTTCCTACCCAGGAGCAAAGGATGTCTTTCCATTTTGTTGTATCCACTTCAATCTCCTTTTTCAGAGTGCTGTAGTTTTCAGTGTAGAGGTCTTTTGCTTCCTTTGTTAGACTGATTCCTAGATATTTCATTTTTTTGGATGCTATTGTAAAAGGAATTGTTTCCTAAATTTCTCTCTCAATGAGTCTGCTATTTGTGTATAAGAAGGCTATTGTTTTTTGAGTGTCGACCTTGTATCCAGCTACTTTTAGTTCTTAGTTGCATGGATTTGAGCCTTTTCTTTCCTTTTTTTGATAAGGTTGGCTAAAGGTTTATCAATTTCATTTATTCTTTTGAAAAACCAACTCTTTGATTCATTAATTTTTTGGCATCGTTCTCTCAGTCTCCATTGCATTGATTTCTGCTCTCATCTTTATTATTTCCTCGCTTGTATGAGCTTTGGGTTTGTTATGCTCTTCTTTTTCTAGGACCTTGAGGTTCTCCATTAGGTTATTTATCTGAGTTCTCTCTGTTTTCCTAATATGGATATTCAGTGTTATGAATTTCCCACATAGAACTGCTTTCATTGTGTCCCATAGATTCCTGTATGTTGTACTGGTATTATCATTTACTTGTAGAGACTGTTTAATTTCTTCTTTAATCTCCTCTGTGACTTGTTGGTTGTTCAGGAGGGTGTTATTCAGTTTCCATGGGTTTGGGGGGGGTTGCAATTTCTTATGTTATTGATCTCCAATTTTATTGCACTATAGTCTGATAATATACAGGGGGTAATTTCAATTCTTTTACATTTACTTAGACATGTCCTATGAGCTAGCATGTGCTCTATTTTGGAGAATGACCTGTGTGCAGCCAAAAAGAATGTGTATTCTGATTTTGTGGGGTGGAACACTCTGTAAACATCTATTAAGTCCATTTTTTCAACAGCTTGGTTCAGTTCTAGAATTTCCTTGTTAACTTTTTGTCTATATGATCTGTCTATTTGTGATAGTGGGCTACTGAGGTCCCCCACTAAAATTGTGTTAGTGCTTTTTTGGTTTTCCATTTCCAGTAATATTTGTTTTGTATAGTTGGGGGCATTAGTATTTGGTGCATATATATTTAGGTTTTTCATCTCTTTCTCTTGGATTGTTCCCTTCACAAGGATGTAGTGACCATCTTTGTCTCTCTTAATTAGTTTTGGTTTGAAATCTACTTTGTCTGCAAATAAGATTGCTACCCCTGCTTTTCTCTGGGTTCCTGTGGTGTGGAGAACTGTTTTCCATCCTTTTTCTTTCAGTCTATGATTTTCTTTTTGAGTTAGATGTGTTTCTTGTATACAGCATATTGTTGGATTTTGCTTCTTAATCCATTCTGCCATTCTATTTCTTTTGATTGGTGAATTGAGGCCATTTACATTGATAGTTATAATTGATAGATATTGACTCATCCTTGTCATGATGTTTTACTTTTGTTGGCACTTTGATTTATTTTTCCCCCTTTCCCTTTACTGTCTTACCATGCCTGGTGGCTTCCCTCTGTTGGTCCTCATGGAGTTGTGACCTTCATTGTTTTGTTTTTTTCTAGGATATTGTTTAGAATTGCTTGTAGTGCTGGTTTGGTGTTCTTTGTTGTGGAGGTATCTAATTTCTCCATCGATTTTGAAAGATAATTTTGCAGGATACAACAGTCTAGATTGAAAGTTATTTTCTTTTAGGGCTTGAAATACTTCACTCCAGGCTCTCCTTCACTTGAGGGTTTGTGTTGAGAACTCTGCTGTGATTCTGACAGGCTTTCCTTTGTAGGTGATTTGTTTCTTTTCTGTAGGATTTTGATCTTCTGTTGGTTTCTGGGATCTTGACTATTATATATCTAGGTGTAGATTTTTTTTTATCGTGGCTGATTGGAGTTCTATATGTCTCACTTATCTGTATGTCCAATTCTCCAACTCTGTCTGGAAAGTTTTCTACTATTACTTCTGTGAACACCTTTTTTATGTCAATTGTACTTTCTCCTGTTTTTTCATGAACTCCTATCAGTCTTATGTTATTCTTCTTTGCATCATCTAGCAGCTGCTGGATTGATTTCTCATGGTCCCTTACTATTTTTAAGAAATCTCAGTTTTCATGGTCCTTAACCACAACCCTGTCTTCTATATCTGACATTCTGTCTTCAGATTCCTTTAATCTGTTGTGCATACTTTCAATGGAGTTTTTAATCTCATGAATATCTGTTTGAATCTGTTTCATGGTTTCCATTTCTTTCTTATGCTGGACATTTATGTTTTCCAGCATGTTTCTGAGCTCATCTATTTTTTTATCTGTTTCTGTGCTAGAGCTTCTAGTCATGTCTTTCACTCTGCTCACCATCTCTGTAGTTATCTGGGAGATTATTTCTGCTTTGAATTTTTCTAAAGCCTCATTCATCTGTTTTGTTACTTTCTGTGCTATCAGTTCAGGGTGTCCAGGTGGTTGATTATCAAACTTTTCCACCTCGTTTCCCCCAGAGTTTACCCTTGTTGGGGTGGAAGTCTGAGTTTGTGCCTTGCTTAAATGTCTTCTCATTTATATTTTTGGTACTGTCCTTTGTTTAATTCCTGGGTTGATACTTTGAAGTTGCTTATTGTAAGTATTTTTGTTGCTTGTAGTTAGAACCCTTATGGAATGATTGCTTCTCAGAGGTGTCTTCCAGATATAGCTGGTCTTTAGGTTTTGAGTCTCTAATGACTCTGAGGCTATCTCATTTTTATTATACCAGGAAGGACCACTGTCTAGGTCAATAACAACATCTTAGCCCAAGTGATACAATCAGCAACACCATAGCATCAAGTATATCTTAGAAAATGACAATTTATAGTAGTTATTAATCTATCACCTTTAACTGTGTGAATTAAATCAAAATTGAGGACCAACCCAACACATGTGTATAGTGAATAAACTCTCCAATATAGCAGCTTTACCCTTCGGGTTGGGGAGTTAGAAGGAGTTGGAGAGGGAGTGATAGATAGGTTGAAGGATGGAGAAAGGTTGGCAGTGAGGCCAGAGGACAAAGGTGAGAGAAGGAAAAAGAGAATAAAAGAAAAATAAAGAAGAAATCTGAATTAGGGCCAGAACACGAACACAAAGGGAGATGAAGAACAATGTGGGACAGCAAGAAAGAGAGTGTGTGAGAGAGAGAGAAAGGAAGGAGAAAAGAAAGAAGAAAAAATGAAGAGAAAAACAAAAATTTCCAAAGAGTAGGAAAAAAATTAAAAATAAGAGAGAGAGAAAAACAAACCAATAATACTAATTTTGGAAATAAAAAATAAAAATAAAAATGAAAATGAAGGGCCTCCTTCAGGGTATGTCTCTGCTGTCACAATAGACAACATGGGCAGCAGTGTGCAGATATAAGTCAATGAGTCTCAGCAAGCCAGTCGCAGACCTGTGAGATTCAGGCAGATTTCTGGCTGTAAGTCCCAAGTTGAGCTCCCTGTCCTCCTATAGGTTTGAACTCTGCAAGGTTCTACTGCAGGTTCCAGCTGCCTTTCCCCTGAAGATAGTCCAGGTTCTGATGGGAGGTGATGATCCCTCCAACTTACCCAGTATGGTGGTCTTCTGGTCTGGTGTCCCCTGTGTCTTTGTAGTGTGGAACCAGGTGGCTGTACAGCCAAGAGGCCAGGGGGAGGGGGTGTGGGTCCTGCAAGCACCCATGCTGCTAAGGGGATCACCACTGTGGGCACGGGCTGGGTGGGGCAGGGCTCCCTACAACCTGAGACCTCTCTCTCTGGCATCCTGAGGATGTAAGAGTACTTTCAATATCCAAATTCTCTGAGACCTTGACAAATTCCTTCAGAGAAATGGTAAATGCTCAGAGGATCCTCATATCCAAGCCCTTTTTACCCTCAATGAGCAACCTTCCCTCTATTCTACTCTCTCCTCCTTTCAAATTCTTCTTGCTAAACAAACACCTCCTACCCCTAAGTCTAACCTAAAAGAAAGTTCTATTCCCACTCCAGACCCAACAACATCATGCCTTTCACCTCCTCTATCCTATTCTATTGATGAATTCAATCCCACTGATGATCCCCTGCTCTATTGCCTTCTACTTTCTCAATGACCTCAACCAGGCCAACAACCCTTCCAAATGTCAGCCCCTCCCTCCTCTGAGTGCTCCTCTTCTCCAACATCTGAGAGCCACCTGCCTTCTCCAGCCCAGCCCCCTCCTCAAACTCGCCCCTATTACCACCTCAGACACACTCTTGAACTCTTTCTTTTCACCTGATACCTTCCCAGTCCATTTCTCAACCTATCCTATTTCTTTGTGAGGTAGCAGGCATTGAAGGGCCTATTCACATTCATGCTTCTTTCTCAGTTACTGATCCAGAGCATTTCCAACAGAGAATGGGATCCTTCTCAGAAATTCCCAATAAATTCAGAAAACAATTCCTCCTACTCACTCAAATGTATGACATCACTTAGGAAAATATTTACCTTATCCTACTGTCGATGCTTACTGATTAAGAAAGGGGGCATATTTAGTGGGTGGCTGAAAACCATGCCAAATGACCTCTACCACTAACACCCTAACAGTCATGCTGAGGCAGCTTGAGCATTCCCCAGGGCTGAACTAAGACCCAGAGTGAACATATCAATTTGGCAACTCAGGTAGGACAGATTATGATTATATGATCACTTGCCTCCTGGCAGAAATGGAAAAAAAATAGAAATAACCAGGTCAACCATGAGTGCCTCAGAAAAATCACACTATCCTGAAGGTCTGACTCTTCTACTCCTGCACTTCAACATCCAGACATCCACAAGCAACTCCAAAAATCAGAAAATGAATAGCAAACACCAAGAAGGAGTTTATAAACCTTGACTTTTAAATTTTTTAAAACTGAGATGAGGAACAGAGAACTCTAAAAGAAAAACAGACTGAAGCCAAATAGCAAACCCTGGACTCCCTAGTTTGACTGCCAGCTGAAAAACCTGCCAAAGGTTCCACCTCATTCCCACCTAGTAATTGTTTTTGCTGTGGCAGTCTGGGCCGCTGTGCAAAGCTTGCCCTGATTACAGGCCTCCTACAAAGCAATGTTCTAACTGCAGATGGTGTGGTCGCTAGAAAATAGATTGTCCTCTGGGAAACTCAGCCTTTTTCCTGATCCACCCCCCTGTCCCGCCCCAGCAATCTGACACATTTGGAGAAGACCTAGAAGCCCTCAAGACCTTATCTTCAGCTGCTGATTCACATGGCTCAGATCCCAAGGCCCCCTCCATGACATCATCAACAGACCCATGAGTAACAGTGATGGTGACTGGAAAACAGGTTTCCTTTCTGGTCAACTCAGGGGTCAGTCTCTCTGTTCTTATTAAATACTTCAGACCTTTGCTCCCCTCCTCTGTCTTGGTTGTTGGAATAAATGGCCTAATAGAAACACCAGCCAAGACTTTCCCCTTATACTGTACTTTAGCCCATATCACTTTCACTCACTCTTTCTTGGTAATCCCTCATTGTCCCATGCCCTTTTGGGGAAGAGATATCCTCTTGCATGGGGGCATCTAAATATGTTTCCTCCCTCCCTTCTGAGCCCTTCCTTATTCTACCAGTCATACTTCCTAATGAAAACCTCCCCTCTGAGGTGATTCAACACATTAAATTACAAGTTTGACCTTATTGTTTGGGACATAAAGAAAACTGCAATAGCCTTATACCACCAGCCCCTCAAATAGCCCTGAAGGACCCTATTCAAGCTGTCACAGTCAACCAATACTTCCTTAGCCCTTATGGCCATCTTGGGTTGTAACCCATTCATAACCACCTTCTTAAAGCCGAAATTCTCATCCCTATATACTACCCCTACAAGACTCCCATCCTTCCTGTAAAAAGAAAAAAAAAGAAACAACTGATAGCTCCTTCTGATTAGTCCAAGGTCTCCAGAAGATTGACAAATCTGTTGATTCCACTCACCTAGTGGTCCCCAACCCCTACACCCTCCTCTCCTAAATACCCCCAATACTCAATAATTTATTGTTTTAGACCTCAAAGATACTGTCTTTACTATTCCCCTCATCCCTGATTCCAAACAACTTTTCACCCCATATCTCTCTTCACCCAATTCACATGGACATTTCTTCTCCAAGGATTACAGGATAGCCCCCACTTTTTTGGCCAAGCATTACAAAAGGACCTCCAATCCCTTGACCTTGCTCCTAACTGCCTGCTCCAATGTGTTGATGACATTTTACTTTACAGTCCTCCAGAAAATGACTCTATATCCCACACCTACCTCCCTCTTTACATTCTCAGGGAAAGGAGGATTCTGTGTCTCAGAACACAAAGCCCAGCTGGTACAAGAGGTCACTTACTTTGGCCTTCACCTCACTCTTACCACTTGCTGCATACCCTCCTCCAGAAAACAAGTTATTAACAATCTTCCTTTCCTCGCTACAAAATGAGATCTCCTTTCCTTCCTGGGGCTTCTTAGATATTTTAGACTTTGGATCCCAAATTTCTTGCTTATTGGAAAATCCCTCTATGAGACTTCCAATGGAGATCCACAAAAAAGAGTGCCAGAAACAGACTTAATTCCTATTTCCTTTTGGCCCTCAAGTGGGCACCCTTTTGGCTCCTGCTTTGGTCCAACCTAATCCTAATAAAACTTTCTTTCTATTTCTAGCCAGCAAAAGGGGGCAAGCATTTGGGCTACTTGCACAGCCAGCTGGAGACTTCCTCCAGCCTGTTGCCTATTTATCCAAACATCTCTACCTTGTAATAAAAGGCTGATGTCTCTATTTACAGGTCTTAGCATCAGCTTCACTCCCTATCCCCAAGACCCAAATGATTACTCTCCACTGCCCTCTGCAGGTGCACTCTCCACACAACTTTTCCAACCTTCTCAGCCATCCTGCTTTAACTCTTCACCCTCTGTCCCGAGTTCAAATTCTACACTCTCAGCTCCTACAACTCTTGGCTATCTTCTGCTGATCATCTGTCCTAGACCCTGTCAACTCCCTCCCAATACCTGACTCCCTAGACTTCACCATCCAACATAAGACAAATGAGCTCCTTGATTTTATCCTCACCGTCTTTCATCATATAACCTCAGAACATATTCCAGGGTCCCCTGAATGGTTTATTGATGGAAGCACGTCAAAGACCACTCTTCCCAGGCAGGGCATGCCATCATTGAACGCTATCATGATAGCCAGTCTTTTTATCCTCCCCAAGAAGTAATCAAGGCATCAGGCCTCCCTACAGAGAGAGCTTCACAGCAAGCAGAACTCACTGCACTCACCAGAGCTCTCACTCACACACACACACACAAAATCAGCATTTACTCCAAATATGCATATAATGTCCTACACTAAAATCCCCAAATCCAGCATTAAAGGGGATTCTTAACTGCAAAAAATCCTTATACAAAATGGGCTCCTAATTCAAGGCCTTCTAGAGGCAGCTCTTCTACCCCACGGAGCTGCTGTCACTCATTGTAAGGGCCATCAAAGACCTAACTTACAGGATAAACATCTCAGACATATCATTTGTGGAAATAATGAGGCTGATAGAGTAACAAAACAGGTAGCTACCAACCCTCTCTCCATTCCCCACTTCCTGTTCCCTTATCTATGAAATAGCTGTACTCAAAGAACAAGGGAACAGTGGTGGTTTCTTCATGAAAAATTGTTCCTTCCCCAAATCTTGCAAAACAAATTCCTTTCATCTCTCCATGACCAATTCCATGATGGATCATTCCCTGTGCTCCAATTCCTACAGACTCACATACATCTCACCCTTAGTTTTTAGGACCTCCTTGCAAAAGATTTTTGCCCAATTCTCCAATTGCCAAACCAACCCCAAAGCAACTTCCAAACTCCTCCCTTTCCCATCAATTTTGGGGGTTCCTCCCCAGCACTGATTGGCAAATAGACTTTACTCACATACCTCCAGTAAAAAGAAACAAAGATACCCCCTGGTCCTAGTTAACACCTTCTCAGGAGGCCTTTTCTACATGAAACAATAATCCTCCACAGTATCACATATCCTACTAACTGAAGTCATCTCCATCTTCAGACTCCCAGCTTCCATCCACACCAATAATGGATCTGAATTTACCTCACAGATTACCCAAACAGGTATCCTCCTCTCTATGTATAACCTGTAAGTTCCACATCCCATATCTACCCCAATCCCCAGGTGAGGTCAAAAAGACTAATCACCTTCTTAAACAGAGCCTAGCCAAGTTTTACCTCAAGGTCCACTTACACTGGACTAAACTCTTACCCTTTGCCCTTTTCAAATTCAGCTCTCTTCCCTGCAAATCCCTATGAACTTATGGTCAGCTCTATCAGATTCTATTCAGAAGGAATTATTATCTTCATATTCCCTACCTCCAATTCAAACCTACCCTCCCCTTTTTCACATTTCTTACTTAACACACTTATGTATCTCATCTGGAACTATACTGACTCCACCCTCCCAAAACCCTTCAACAGCCTAGACACCCTCACTCCTCCATCCCTACAACCTGGAAACTGGGTACATATAAAGCCTCCCAACTCCTCTCAGGGATTAAAACCAAAATGGACAGGGCACTTTCAAGTAATTCTGACCTCCCCAGCACCAGCAAAATTAAAAGGTCATTCCCTCTGGTCAACTTCTCTCTATAAAAGACTCCCCTTTCCCAGTGCACACCAGCTGGACCCAAGAACCTGAATATACCCAAGCTATTTTAGAGTAAATAATAAATCTTGTTTAGATCCTAATAGACCGATACAGCAAAGAAATATCTCAAAGGATCATTTTCAAGAGAAGCAAGTTAGAAGAGAAATTTAAGAAGCTCCACAAAGAAAGAACCTTGTAAAAAATTGTACAGAATATTAATAAACAAAAACAAATTTTTCTCTTAAATTCTTTTCTTGGTACATTTTAGGTATACAATATATTTACATCCATCATTGGGACCTTGTACCTTTACATGATGTATCTTGGTTATGTTTCCCCATTCCCCTGCCCTCCATTCAACACCTCCACCCCTCCCTATTTGCAAAGGCTTTTTTTCCATTTATTTCTTATATCATATTTTTTCCTTTCCCTTTTTCCCTTTCCTATACCACTCCCACTTCCCCTACCTCTTTGGACCTTTTCTTCCTATTTCACATTATCAATTATTCATTTTAATCCTTATTTACACTTTCAGTTTCTCATACCAGAGAAACTATTTGGTATTTACACGTGTGTCCTATATATTTCATTTAAGAGTATGTCCTCAATGTGCATCCATTTAGCTATAAATGTCTCTATTTTCTCATTCTTTATGGCTGAGTAGTACTCCATTTTATCAACAAAAAAAAAAACCATATTTTCTATGTCTAGTCTCCAGTTGATGGGCACTTGGACTGTTTCCAAGCTTTAGCTATTACAAACTGTGCTGCTATGAACATGGGTGTGCATATATCACTGTGGTATGGTTCTTTTAATTCTTTTGGAAAGATATCCAGCAGAAGAATAGCTGGGTCAAATGGGACTTCCAGTCCTAGTACTTTGAGGTATATACATAATGACTTTCACAATGGTTGCATCAGTCTGCACTCCCATCAACAATGGAGAAGGGTTCCTTTCTCCCCACAACCCTGCCAACATTTGTTATTGGTTGATTTCTTGAGAGCAGCCATTCTTTCTAGGGTGACGTATAATCTCAGTGATGTTTTCATCTGCATCTCTCAAATGATCATTGATGTTGAATTTTTTTTCATATGTTTATTTGCTGCTTTCACTTCTTTAAACAAAAACAATTTTAAAGTATTGGTATATTTAGGTAAGTGGCTAAAAGAAAATAAAATGGAATTAGGTGAATTCTCTCTTGATCCAATATGACAATCCTTACCTTTTACCCAAGATATAGAAATCATTATATTTATTGAGATTATTTATATAGATGAGATTATATTTGAGTATTGCTAGTTATTATAGTTATTTAATTCCTTCTTTATTCTCTTTCCTCTTTCTGCCAACTATTGGATTAACTGAGTATTTTTAATTATTTCCTTTTATTTACCTTGTTGGTTTATTAGCTAATCATTGTTTTATTTTTTAGTGAATAATTAAGATTTTGTAGTTACATTTTAAAACTTGTCACAGTCTACTTTCAAGTAATATTATGTTTTTTCATGTTTAATATCAGAATTTTACAGTATATTTTCATTTCTCTTCTCCTGACCTTTATGTTATTGTTGTCATATATTTTACTTCTAATTATAAAAACTCCATAATACATTGTTATTTTTTATAGTTTCCCTTCTACTATCCCATCATAGATAGATAGATGATAGATAGATAGATAGATAGATAGATAGACAGATGATAATTTTTTTCTTTAGCTTCCACATAAGAGAGAAAGCGTGATTAGCTTATTTCACTAGATATGTCAGTTATCTTTAAAGAGAGTGAAAGCTAAGAAAGAAAAAAGTGTTTGTCTATCATGGTACTAAATCCTTTGAGAAAATTTAGATTTCTACCTGGTATCATTCCCCTTTTGCCTGAAGGAATTCCTTTAAGATTTTATAGTCTTATAATTCAAATTCATCTGGTGGTGATAAATTCTTTCACTTTTTGTATTTCTGAATAGTGTTCATATTGCCTTTCTTTTTGAAAAATATTTTTCTTAGATATATAATTCTAGTTTGATAGAATTATACGTTCTTTACTTTAAACATGTTTCTTCATTATGCTTATGCCTACATGCTTCTTCCAGTATGTATGCTATCATCTTGTATTTTTCTTGTATATGTGAGATGTCTTCCTCTAACTTCTTTTTAATAATTTCCCTCTATCTCCAGTTTTAAGCAATTTTGTCATGAAATGCATTGTGTAATCATCTGCAGATTTCTTCAGATTGAGATTTTTGAGCTCCTTGTATCTGTACGTTTGTGTTTTGTATATTTGAGTAATATTTGGCCAATACATCTTTTTTTTTTTTTGTACCAGGGATCAAACTTGGGTCCTTGCGCTTGTCCAGCAGGGGGCAAAACCACTGAGCTAAATCCCCAGCCCAAATATACTTTGGGGATTTTTGTGGGTTTTTTTTTGTACCAGGGATGGAACTCTGCAAGGCAG
The DNA here is from genome assembly GCF_053883595.1 of Heterocephalus glaber. Lineage (NCBI taxonomy): Eukaryota > Metazoa > Chordata > Mammalia > Rodentia > Bathyergidae > Heterocephalus > Heterocephalus glaber. The sequence goes on along the minus strand of NW_028258344.1, from coordinate 730,745 downwards.
GTGGTGGAACCACTGAGCTAAATCTCTGGCCAATATATCTTCAAATGTTTTATTTCATCCTTTTCCTTCCTTTGGAAACCATATATATCTGGTTTAAATTGTCCCACATTTCACAGATGCCCCATTAATCAATTACTTCTGTATCAAATACTGTTAAGCAATTATTTATAATATCTCATTTTCTTTCGCCATAAACATAAAAGTTAGGTGATTTAATCGCCTCATTTAGGGCACTGAAGTTTACATGACCTGCCCAAGATTATACAGTTGTTGTGACTATTGTTACCTAGGCAATTCAACAACAGAACTAGAAATTACTTTTATCTATTAAAAAAGAGCACATAACATCTAAGGGAAGCTCTGGAAACCAAGTCCAACCCATCTCAGAAGTAAAATCTGGTCACAATTCATAAGCACTCTTTCAAGTCCTTCTACTACCCTTTCTAAAATTTTCAGAGAGCCTAATACTGAGTGGTATCAACCATGAATTCCAGACCTTCCCTGGTACCATACTACAGTTCATCCCAGGTTCTAGGAAGAGCTGACAGGATAACTGAAGCCTGGTTCAGTCCATGAACCAATCCACCAAGTTAATCAAGATCTTTCATCTGTTACGTTAAAACTCGTTATCAAAATAAACAAGATTTATACCTTAAAATTTACAATCCACTCTCTCATTTATTGGATATGTTTTGATATTTGTCCAACTTTGAAAGAGCAGAAAGGAGTGCTTGTCTAAGAGAAAAATAGTACTAAAAGAGACCTTGACATATGTAAGAAACAATTTACCATGAGCCACATAATTGTCAAATAAAAACTTATTAATATAATAACTAGATTGAAAATATGCTTCCAGGAATCCACAGGAGAAGGTAAAAATCCTTAAAGAAATTAAGATATGGGTGAGATTCAAGGTATGATTCATCCTGAGGCAAATTCCTCTCCTGCTGTGAGCCTGTGAAATCAAACAAATTATGTGCTTCCAAAATACACCAGTGGGACAGGAAAGGGATAGATAGACATTCTCATTATAAAAGGGAGCAATATGAAGTAAAGAGTAATAGTCCCAAGCAAGAAAAAAAAAAACCACCAAGGCAAACAGTATTAACTCTTGAGGCTTGAGAGTGACCTTCTTTGACTCTACCTTCTGGACACACTGGGGCAAAGGATGGCAGACAGTGTGCTCCTGCAGCCCTACCCATACAGCTTCTTTATCCTTTACCTAGTACCAGAGGTACTTCCAAGATTTTAGATATTTGTTTTTAGCAATACCCCACCCTTCAGTTCCAATTTCTGGCACATTTCATTTGTGCTGCTATAACAAAATACCTTGGACTGGGTAATTTATAAATAATAAAAATTTACTTCTTACAATTAAGGAAGCTGAGAAATCCAAGATCAAGGTGCAACAGATCCAGGGTCTGAGGAGCATTGCTTCACCCTTCCAAGATGGCTCCTATTTCTCTTTTTTTCTTGAAGTCAAGATTTATTGTAAAGGTATACTAATAAGATTAAAAATTGAAATAATTTTCAAGATTCAAAAAAACTATTAACTCATTTCCCATTCAGAAAAACAAGTGCAGCTCAATGTTCAGTTAATTTTACATAAAGTGCTTTTGGAGCCCTATTTCTGTCCTCAAGAGAGTAGGCACGCTGAGGGTGCTGACTCTTCTGTGAACAGGAGCCAGCCTCACCTGCATTTGGGCTTCTCCTTCCCCTGAAATTTTCTGCCTCTGACATTCTACATTCCTAGGACAAAAATTATCAAAACTTGAAGCTTTGGAAATGTTAGTTTTAAGTTTTCTTCTCATGAATTTTGTCCTCCTGAGGCATTGCTTCTACAATGTAATTTCTCCGTTAACAACTGGAAGATAGCAAAATGTAAGAGCCATACTCAAGTTACCTGTCACCCTCTGCATTCCCTCAGGTGACCAGCAATGCCCAACTCTCTCAGGGATTGCACAGAAAAGTAAACTATTGCCCAAGGTGGCGTTCCTAGTGGGAAGTCACCTGTGCCTGAGATTTATTGCTCAAGCAAAGGCAGAATTAAAACATTACTTAACTGCCACAAAGTGTCAAAGTCAGAACATTGAGCTGTGAAACAAACCTTTTAAGGCTATGGTTAAGATTCAAAACTTACCGGTAAAACATTTTCTGAACTCATCAAAGTTGACTTTGAAGAAATGTCTCAGCCAAGGAAAGAAAGGAGCACAGGATGACACAAGCACAATGGACCCATCAAAGGAAGGGGACAAAACAACCACGTTTTGAGGAAAGCAGCCTAGAGAGAACTCAGAGAAGGGTGTGAGGGAATCTACCGCACGGAGCAGAGCGGCATGTGTGACCCGGTCCCTGGAAAGAAGCACGGGAGGGAGACATCACAGTGTAGAAACCACAAAGAATAAAATGATGCTTTAAATCAATATTAGAAGCCAGGGAGAAGACCTAGGACTTCCTGCACTGCTTCAGTGCTGCCCAGTTCCCTGGGACAAGGTGCAGAAGTTTGATTTAAATATCCATCCAAAAAACTAAGCTTTAACCAAGAAGAAATAATGAATACTTACTTCCAATTGATGAGGTTAATTGATCATCTGCCACTAGTGAAAATTAAGGCCTGAGAGATTAGACAATTCTAAGGAAATTAAGGCTATTTTTGCACATGGAGACTTTGGTCAATCATGGCTATGTGGGAAGTACGTATGCTATGGTGAAATGATTATTTATTTAGGGTTAGTGGCAAAGATGAATCTCTTGGTGGGAACGGGCTTTTGAGCACGAACCTCCAAAGTTATGAAGAACAGAGTGTAGGCCCTCCACCCACTTGTCTCTCACCCTTCTAATTGGCAAGGGCCTCACTAAGCACAAACTTCCTCTGAATCTGAGCAGGAGACTCCCCAAGGCCATGCCCACCACAAAGCAGACACTTGGTGCCTTGAAGTCAGTAATTACAGCAGAAAACAAAATGATTCAGAATAAAAGTTCATAGCGAGAATTTAGTCATTACTGACTAAATGACAAGCACTAAGAATGCCCAATACCATGCTAATCAGAAGCATCTCCAGATGTTGCAAGAGAGAGTCCTGTCTAACTTGATATCCCCATACTTGTTGGTACTGACCCTCATACCTTCTCCTCAGATTAATTTCAAGCATTTGCAAAGAATTCTCAGAAGGCCGAGAGAAAAGTATACAAATAAATCTATGAAGTTATACACATAATCCCTATGATGTTATACACATAATGCATAAACATATATGTACTTTATCTGCATATGTTTGTAAGCATGTATCTCTATGTGCATATGTAGTGATTCTAAGGGCACACATAGATGCACTTGTGTACATTATGTGGATGCATGCATAGACATGTATATATTTTTATCATATATATATATATATGTTTGTGTATCAAGGTACTGTCTCTACAAAATCATATCAGAAGAAAAATTGGAAACATAAATTAAACTGGAGTCAAGACAACTCTACTAAGGATTTCAAGGTAGAAAATGTGAAATTTTGCCCCAAAATGATTGTGCCAGAATACTGTCCCTTCTAATAGAATGCTAATTTTACTGGAGGAAATATATGCCCTGCTAAAAGATGGTATTTTCCAACTTCCATTAAAGATAACAGTGTCTATGAAGATGTATAAAAAAGTAGCAGAAACATCCTTTAAGAAATAGTTTTGTTTCTTGTTTTCCCCCTTTTCCTGGTGGAAATTCAAATGTAATTATTGAAGCAATAGTAGCCACATTGTAAATCAGAAGAAGAAAATCATGGGCTAATAAGACAGATGAAAAATCGAGAAGTCTGGAGTCCTGTCATCTTTGGGGAGCTCTCATACTATTCCAGTACTGCCTTGTCACTTTATATGGATTTGAATTTATTTTTTAAAAGAATTTTATTGCTACATTTTAGGTGTACAATATAATAACATTCATCGCTGGAAATTTGCACCTTTACAGAACCTCTCTTGGTTCTTACTTTTTCCCTTTCCCCAGCCCTCCCTTCAACCCCTCCATCCCTCCCTAGTTACAAAGACTTTGTTTCCATTTTTTCATCTTCTCATATTAATTCCATTCCCTTCTTTTCTTTCCTCTACTCCTCCCATGTCCCCTTCCCTTTTGCCCCTTTTCTTCCTATTTCACTTTATCTGTTACACATTTTAGTCCTTATTTACACTTTCAGTTTCTCATACTAGAGAAACTATTTGGTATTTACACATGAGTGTCCTATTTATTTCACTTAACAGTATGGCCTCAGTGTGCATCCATTTAGCTATAAATGTCTCTAATGTCTCATTTTCTATGGCTGAGTAGTACTCCATTTTATATAAAAAATATATTTGCTTTATCCAGTATCCAGTTGATGAACAATTGGGCTGCTTCCAAGTTTTAGCTATTACAAACTGTGCTGCTATGAACATGGGTGCACATACATTACTGCACTATGAGTCTTTTAATTCTTTGGGGAAGATACCCAGCAAGGGAAGAGCTGGATCAAATGGGACTTCCAGTCCTAGTTCTTTGAGGTATCTCCATATTGATTTCCACAGTGGTTGCACCAGTCTACACTCCCACCAGCAGTGGAGCAGGGTTCCTCTTTCCCCACAACCCCGCAAGCATTTGTTGTTGGTTGACTTCATGATAGCAGCCATTCTTTCTGGAGTGAGGTGGAATCTCAGCGTTGTTTTCATTTGCATCTCATGAATGGCCTCTGATGTTGAGCATTTTTTAATATGTTTATTTGCTATTTCTACCATTTTTTCTGAGAAACGTCTATTCATTTCAGAGGCCCATTTTTGGATTGGGTCTTTAAATTTGAGAGGTCTGATTTTTTAAAGTTCTTTATAGATTCTAGATAGTAGACCTTTGTCTGAGGAACAGCAGGTGAAAATTGTTTCCCACATTGTATGTTGTCTCTTCACACTGCTGGTGGTTTCTCTTGCTGTGCGGAAGCTTTTTAAAAAGAAGATATCCCGTTTATTGATTGTTTGTACGAGTTCACAGGCAACTGAGGTTTTGCTCATAAAATCTTTTCCTACACCAATGTCTTGAAGAGTTCTACCTAACCTCTGTTCCAGCCAGTTCAGCATTTCTGTTTTAGTATTTAGATTTTTAACTCATTTCAATTTTAGTTTAGTTCATGGGAAGAGAGACAGATCTAGTTTTAATCTTTGGCAAGTTGCAACCCAATTTTTCCAGCAACATTTATTAAAGAGGCTATCTTTTCTCCAGTGAGGGTGTTTGGCTCCTTTCTAAAAGATGAGGTGGCTGAGTGTGTCTGGAGTTATTTCTGCATCTTCTAATCTGTTTCACTGGTCTTCAGGTCTGTTTCTTTGCAAGTACCATGCTGTTTGTATCACAGTAGCTTTGTAGTATAGTTTCAAGTTGGGGATTGTGATACCCCCTGCCATGTCTCTGTTACCTAGAATTGCCTTGGATATTCTGGGTCTCTTCTTGTTGCAAATGAATTTTTGGATTGTTTTCTCAAGGTCTGTGAAGTATGCTGCTGGGATTTCAATTGGGATTGCACTGAATCTATATAGCAGTTTTGGAAGTATGACCATTTTCACTATATTGATTCTTCCTACCCAGGAGCACGGGATGTCTTTCCATTTTCTGATATCCTCTTTGACCTCTCTTTTCAGAGTACTACAGTTTTGAGAGAAGAGGCCTTTGATTTTTTTTTTGTTAGGTTGATTCCTAGGTATTTCAGTCTTTTGGATGCTATTGTGAAAGGAATTGTTTGCCCTATTTCTGTCTCAGTGAATCTGGTGTTCGTGTACAAGAAAGCTATTAATTTTTGTGTGTTGACCTTGTATCCAGGTACTTTCCTGAATTTGGTTATTAAGACTAGAAGACTTTTGGTGGAGTTCTTGGGGTCTTCTATATAGAGTATCATGTCATCTACAAATAATGACAATTTGGCTTCTTCATTGCCTATCTTTATTTCTTTTCTTTCTTATTCTTGTCTAATTGCTGTGGCTAATGTTTCCAAGACTGTATTGAACAGGAGTGGTGATAGTGGACATTCTTGTCTTGTTCCTGATTTTAGTGTGAAGTATTTTAGTTTTTGGCATTTAGTATCACATTGGCTGTTGGTTTTTCATAGATGGCTTTTACCAGATTTAGATAGAGACTGTCTATTCCAATTTTTTGTGGGGGTTTTATCATGAGTGTTGGGTTTTGTCAAATGCTTTTTCTGCATCTGTTGAGATAATCATATGGGTTTTGTCCTTGACTCTATTGATATAGTGTACTACATTGATTGATTTGTGTATGTTAAACCATCCCTGCATCCCTGGGATGAATCCCACTTGGTCAGGGCGTATGATCTTCTTGATGATCTTCTGCATTCTATTTGCCAGTATCTTATTAAGGATTTTTGCATCTATGTTCATTAGTGAGATTGGCATATAGTTCTCTTTTTCAGTTGGGTCTTTCTCTGCTTTAGGGATCAAGGTGATGCTTCCTTCCAGGGATGAATTCAGGAGTATTGCTTCCATTTTAATTTCATTGAAGAGTATAAAGAGTAGTGGAAGTACTTCCTCTCTAAATGTCTTTTGGAATTCAGCAGTGAAGCCATCAGGACCTGTGCTTTTCTTATCTGGTAAGTTTTTAATTACACTTTCAATTTCATTGATTGATATTGGGTTGTCTAGAATTTTTAGGTCTTCTTTGTCCAACTTTGGTAATTCATACGTATCTAGGAATCTGTCCATTTCTTCTGTGTTGTCCATCTTATTGGCATATAGGTTCTGGAAGTAGGTATTGATGATCCTCTGGATTTCTGCTGGATCCATTGTAATTTCTTGCTTTTCATTCCTAATTGCATGGATTTGGGCCTTTTCTTTCCTTTTTTTTTTTTTTTTTTTTTTTTTTTTTTGTACCAGGGATTGAACTTGGTACAAAACTTTCACTTGCACAGCAGGAGGCAAAACCACTGAGCTAAATCCCTGGCCCCTCTTTCCTTTTTTTGATAAGATTGGCTAAGGGTTTGTCAATTTTGTTTATTCCTTCAAAGAACCAACTCTTTGCTTCATTAATTTTTTGTATCATTCTCTTACTCTCCATTACACTGATTTCTGCTCTGATCTTTATAATTTCCTCCCTTGTATGAGCTTTGGGTTTGTCCTGCTCTTCTTTTTCCAGAAGCTTGAGGTTCAGCATCAGGTTGTTTAATTGGGCTTGCTCTGTTTTCCTAATATGCATATTCACTTCTATGAATTTCCCTCATAAGACTGCTTTCATTCTGTCCCATAGATTCCAATATGTTGTATTGTCATTGTCATTTAATTGAAAGAACTGTCTGATTTCTTCTTTAATTTCCTCCGTGACCCATTGGTTATTCAGAAGTGTGTTGTTCAATTTCCACTTGTTTATGAAATTCTTTGAGTTTCTTTTGCTATGGATCTCCAATTTCATTGCACTATGGTCTGATAATATACAGGGGATAACTTCAATTCCTTTGCACTTACTTAAACATGTTCTATGTGTGAGTATGTGGTCTATTTTGGAGAATGACTCATATACAGCTGAAAAGAATGTTTATTCTGATTTTGTGAGGTGGAACACTCTGTAAACATCTGTTAAGTTCATTTGCTCAAGAGTTTGATTGAGTTCTAGTATTTCATTGTGTATTTTTTCTCTAGTTGATCTACCTATTTGTGACAGTAGGGCATTGAGGTCCCCCACTGCTATTGTATTAATGCTTATTTGATTTCATGTCCATTAGTATTTGTTTTATATAATTGGGAACACTAGTGTTTGGTGCATAGATATTTATGATTGTCATCTCTTTCTCTTGGATTGTTCCCTTTACAAGAATGTAGTGTCCTTCTTTGTCTCTCTTAATCAGTGTTGGTTTGAAATCCACTTGCTCTGCAAAGAGGATAGCTACTTCTGCCTTTTGGGGGGTTGCTGTCACATGGAGTATTTTTTTCCACGCTTTAACTTTCAGTGTATGAGTTTCTTTTTGAATTAAGTGTGTTTCTTGTATGCAATATATTGTTGGATTTTGCTACTTGACCCATTCTGCCGGTCTATTTCTATTTGTTGGTGAATTGAAACCATTAACATTGATAGTTATAACTGATACGTATTGATTTATCATCATGACTTTTTCTTTTTGTTGGATTCTCCCCCTTTGTTTTAATTTCTTTTGTGCCTAATGGATTCATTCTGCTGGGCTTCCTGGAGTTGTGATTATATATTTAAATTTAAAGATCATTGGCTATTTCAAAAATATATAGCCCAGTAGTGAACCAATCTTACATCTACACTGATTCAGTAAATACTGTCATATATTACTTAACAATGAAGACATAGTCTAAGAAGTTATAATTAGAAGATTTTCTTCCTATAAGAACTTCTCAAAACGTATTTACATAGATGGTAGAAACCACTCACTGGGCACACCTTTAGATGCAATCAAGAGTTGTAAACATGAGATATATGAGGCTGCTGCCAGCAAAACAAGGTATATTATTTTACAATAAACTTTTCTTTTTATGAGTAGCAAGAGTATGCTCTAATGTAAAAATAGAATGTATTAGACACATAAACCAATAACATAGTTGTTTATTATCAAAATCCAGTATTATCTGCTGTATATCATTGCATGTGCTATACTTTTACACAACTGGGAAAAAAAGTTTGTTTACACCAACTTTACCACATGCATGTCAATAATGCTTTGTCATGTGAAATTGTGAAGAAAGTTTATGGGATTTTTTCAGCTCCTTCATGATCTTATGTTACCACTGTTGTCTATGTGTTCTGTTGTTGACATCATTAAGTGGTTCATGACTACTTATGGCAACCAAATGTAAGTTACACCTCTCATTGGATCTCAGGCCATTCTTTGCACACAATGTTTATGGCAGCCTTTTTCACAACTCTCAAAACTTAGAGGGAACAAGATACCCTTAAGTATGTGAACAGATAAATAAATAGATGATGGAATGTTATTTGGAATGTTATTTAGCAGTAAGAAGAAATTAGCTATCAAACCACGATGAGTTTGAGAAATCTGAAATGTATAATAATAAGAAGCCAATCAGAAAAGGCTACATACAATGTGACTCCAAGTATATGACATTCTGGTAAAGGCAGCACTGTGAAAAGAGTAGAGATCAATGTTCATCAGGGATTGGGTTAGAGAGGTTATGAACAGGCAGAGCACAGAGATTTTTAGAGCAGTGAGACTGCTCTGTATGATAATATAATGGTGAATACAGCTCTAATCCAGGCCACTCTGGAAGTTGAAAATACAGCATGTCTACTATACACTGCCTCCTACCAACACAGGTGGAGCACGGCCAAATTCTCATGATTATCACACCTTTATCTGTCACCCAGAGGCATAGGAGGACAAGTAAAACCAGAATCACTTAAGAGCCAAGCTTCTAGTTGCTAATGAGAGCTCTGTTTGCTTCTTTCTCCATAAGGACACCCGTGCCACCTGAGTACTGGATTTGTGCAGGTAAGATTAGGTCTTTTGAGCTCTTAGAAGAATATACCAGGTATCTGTTGTTGAGAACCAGGTTCTCTGAGCACAGCTTGGTACAATTTCTAAATAGTTATATGAATTAATTCTATTGTCATTTTCAGTGTTTCTTTATTCTTCTTTTCTAATGATTTTTCCCTCACTTTTTAATGGTTTTGGAAAGTTGAGGGGAATATATTTTGAAAGAATGGGGGAGAACTCCAAGAAGAGTGAAGGAAGCTGTGTGAGGTGGAATGCACCTATGGGCTAGACTTCACCTTGTATTTGGTCTGCATTTGGTTATGTGTGCCAGTATACACTCATACTCACAACTGTATGTGGCCTCTCGACAGTTCTTATGCTTACCTAGAGCTAACATGGAAAATGTAACCTGATTAACTTCCTCCCAAACCCCTCTTCCAAACCCTCCTCAGCAATATCTGAGGCATAACTCTAAACTATAGAGAAAATCTTTCCATGCCTTTGCATGGAGAATCTTTATAAGTGGCTGGCTGGCTGCAGACTCAGGGTCATCATTAAAGAGACTTTTGTGTAAATAAAATGAAGACTAATATTTGCATGGCATTTCACAATTCATCAAGTCCTTTGTTACATTGGGTGTTTCACTTGCTGTAGCATTCCTGGGAAGTGGATGTTATGATCACTTTACAGATACATAAGCAAAGGCTCAGAAAGGCAAAACATGCCCAAGGTGCTCAACTAGTATGTAGCCAGGCCACTGGTTAAAGCTTCCAAAATTGAATTATGCTTATTCTAGCTTTAAGATTTATGTGATGATGATACTGATACCTTAACTATTCTCACAGCCAATCCTTTAACCTGAAGCACTCAAGTCTGAAATAATGAAAGAAGTTCTTTGTGATTCAAAGGCCAATTTACCAAAAGTTACTTAGGGAAATTACATGGTCAAAGAAGGAGTTCCAGGACCATTGAGTCTGGTTCCATCTCTGTTTACATTTCTGTTTATTTCATTTCTGTTTACAACTGGTACCACTCTTGGCAAGTTATGTTCCCAGATTAGACTCATTCTTACCCACACAGGGCTATTTTTGAGGAATGAATAAAATAAGGCATGAAAAGCAAACAATGCTATTTAGAACTTGATATACATTTGTTCATCATAATCCTTCATTTTTTTCTGACTGCTTTGTTCCTATGACTGCCCAACTGGCCATTTGGAAGCAATAATCTGTACTGACTAGCACTTCCTACATACAGACTCATGTGTACTTTTCAACTTTGTTCCAAAATTGAATGCTTTTGGTGAATCTGAAAATATGTTCTCTAATTCAGTGGTCATTTAAGCTACAAATGTCATAACTCTTGTCGTCTAAGTAGTGCCAAGCATATCAATATGTTGCTGGAATTTATTAATTTTCATGGCATGATTCTTGAATTTCTACCAAGATAAACCCCATCATCTACACTGAAAACAAACTTTCTTTTACAGAAAAAGTAAGAGGAAAAACCTAATCCTTATTTGTTTTCTATATAATAATTCTTTGGCCCAGATTGCCTTCTCTATCATACTTCCATTTATTTTTATTTTCTAGAAATAGTTTTCTTTTCTTAGTACATGTTTAGAATATATAATGAATATATTCATTGTGGGGAGTTGGTGCATACACATATTGCATCTTAGTCCTTTTTACTTCCCATTCCCCTTTATTCCTTTTAGCCATTGAAATATCTAATGCTTGAGGATTGTTCTTGATACAGTAAAGTCTACATATATATAAGCTTGAGTGTATTTTCTGTATCTTCATCTCATTCCTGTTTGGAAATTTGAAATCTGCATTAACTCTTAGTGAACATTAAGGTAAGTGAAAGTCTACAATTTTTTCCAAGGGTAATACCTTTCAGAATATAGTTAATATTTTCCATAAATACAAATAGGTTGATGGGGGATAGTTATAATGTCTTTTCTCTCTGGTACATCTTGAAGATAGACTTCTAGATAAAACTCAAGTGCAATCCTCTGTCTTTTTTTCTTCACTCCCTTAGCAAGAACCAGACTCCTTGTCACACAGCCTAGGGACCAAGCCCTTTGTTGAGATTGTTTCTGAGGTATTTACCACATTGCAGCCCTGAGTTTACTTACCAAGCTCTAGAACTAGACTCTGTTGTCTTCCTTAAGGGGAAGTACTTTAAATTAGCATTTTTAAAGCTCAACACCTAATATTCTGATACTAACTTGTTTGTTTTTTTCTCTTCTGAAACCTACGTAAATATTTCCAGTGATGTTCTAGAAACAATGCTGTCTGTCTTTTCTCAGTAGAAATTTCTAGCAAGACAGGGACAACAGCAAGATGACAGCCACCTGTATCTTTTGACATCCTTCTCTGGGCCCTAGGGACATCTCAAAGTTAATTCCTGACTGATTTAAAATGAAGAAGTCATGCAAAGACAATTCTTTTTACCAGACTAAAGTTTTGCCCTTTATTGGGGTTGGGGATTGCTATATTTCTTAGTATTTCACAACCTAAGCACGAAGTCATGGTGTGGGTTTAGGTTCAACCCATTATTATTAATTGTATGACCATAGGCTGACTTGGCCCTAATGACTCTCTCCTCACAACCCTAAGCAGGGCAGCTATCACAGGCATTAAATGATTTGATGCACTCTGAGCACTTAGAATTTGCCTGGTATATGGAAAGAGTTCCACAGCATTAGAATAATAGCATCGCTACCATCTATTCTTCTTCTTATTGTTATTATTATTAGGGTAGTGGAGGTAATTATTTCCTTAAATGGATTTGGTCTATTTTAATATGTTTTGTGTATGTTCATGTTGAGTTTCTACCTAAAATGATTGGGTAAAAATGTTTGAAGTATAACAATATGATTAACAAAAATCAATGAAGTGTCATCAAATATGCTCTATTTTAAAATCCTCTATTTTAAAAAAGGTTCTCTGAAAAGGGACACATAAGCTCTGAGAAAACCCTATGCTAATGGTTATGACCTGGACTACAATTCAGAGACCTCTTCCCTTGGTCCCAATATTGCCTATTTTATTAACTTGCTATGTGACCTTGATAGAGTTACTCAATATTTGTTGTTTCAATATCCTCACTATAAAATAGAAATAATTATACATGGCTTGTCTCTGTCAGAGAGATATCATGGGGAGCAGGTAAAATGTATAAAAGCTTTATTTGTATTATAATATTCTTTGTATTTTCATATTATTGTATATTATTGAACAAATGCATAATGAAAAGTAAGTTTCTGTTAGATATAAGACCATCAGTATGTTCATATAATAGAAAAATTACTGGACTGAGAGTCCAAAGTCTTGTTTACTTGTCACATAGGGCTGAGTGAGTCAAGTCACAAATACTCCTTGTCCTTGTAACCTGTGACTCACATATCAGTAAATTAGATTACGTGTTCAGAAAATGCCCTGCAAACTGGAAAGGTTCTTCTTAACATAAAATAGTCACATAATCTTTGTTTATTTAATTTTAAAACCCATCAATTTTGATAACTGTTGCTCAAATATCTAACAAAAAGAATTAAGGTCTCAAAGGTACCTTCCCTTGTACTGTATTATTCACGTACACCGAAGTTGTCAAGTAATGAGCTCACAAGCGCTCTCTTCTCCTTCTCAGGACATTGCTTTCTTCAGTCAACCAGCACGAATATGATAGCGGACACTACCATGTTTTTGGGAAAATTTCTGTACTATGCTTTAGAATCCTTAGTTGTTAACATAATTCCCAAGAGTAAAAAGGATGTTGCTGGAGAGATTGTACTTATAACAGGAGCTGGAAGTGGACTTGGGAGGCTGTTGGCCATGCACTTTGCCAGGCTTGGGGCCATTGTAGTTCTCTGGGACATTAATCAAGAAGCCAATATGGAGACGTATAGACTGGCCAAAGAAAAGGGTGTGAAAGTCTTTGCCTATCAGTGTGACTGTAGCAGCAGGAAAGAGATCTACAGAGTTGCTGATCAGGTAAGCTGATGGGTGTTCTTCACTTTAGTGTCCAAGGATATCCCATCTATTATGCACTTTTACAAAGACAAGAGGAGAGACATTAACATAAGATTTCCCCTAGATCTCCATGAGTCTCTGTGACCTTCAAAAATAACAGAGCAAGTGGAAACTTGATCAACCTTCAGAGATCTTCTTTGCATGATGACTCATTATTCAGCAGGAGTTGGTAGAAACTGGGCATAATCCTGGTTCTGTGGCTCACTGGCTATGGAATGTTTACCAAGTTACTTTCACTCTCTCCATCCCTGCTTCTTTATCAGTAAAATGAATGGTTTGAACCAGATGACTTTCAAAATCATGTACAACTTTAACTTAGCTTTTTATGGTTCACAATTCTAATATCAGCTAAATTCCATTCAATCATGTGATAATTCAATTATCGTCATGTTCTGAGACTATAGGGTAAGGAACGTAGGATATAAATATTTAGCATACTTTCAGACCAAATTTCTTCTTAGAATTAAAATATTGACATTTGTTCTAACTCCATACTAAATGACAAAGATTCATTGCTTGGCTACCATGTACTCTAACAGTAGGCAACCCTCTGAGGAGTTTTTTAACCATGGGGTAAGGTGTGATGAGGCCAGATGCAGATCAAAAGTGAGGAAAATGAACATGTTGTACAGCTTTGTTTTATTCACAGTCCCCTAGAGAAGGCACAGCACATGGTGCAGGGTCACCAAGGAAAGCATCTGCAGAACAGGAGGGCAAGGGAATAGTACGTAAATACCTTTATTCTACTTTCCACAGGAAAAAAGGGTCTATTCAGGGCAAATTGTCTTAGGGTTGGTCAACTGAAGTAACTTCAGGAAACTCTAGGGTATAGGGGCTGCCCCGGGATTTCTGGCACCTGACTCTAGGGTGGTTGGGGAAGGAAAAAGTAGCCCGGAGTGTGAGAACACAATAAAGGGAAGTGGTTGGATATGTAAACTTAATCACTTATTCAAAAAGAAAACTGACCACCCTCTAGCCAGGGCCACAAAATTGGATCAAGACAGCACCAAAAAACACACAAACAAGTAAAAACAAAAGATATATTAACTATACTACAAATAGTTACTATTATAAGCAATTTAGGCACAAACCCACTCATTTAATCAGCACCACCGCCCTCATGGGTGTTTACCATTATTATCATCCCCATTTTAAAAGTGAGGAAATTGAGAAACAAAGTGTATGTGACCATGGCCAGAATCAAAATTACTGATTGGCAGAGCCAAGATTTTTTCTCACACAACCTGGAGCCGGAAAGTTTAGACAATTTGGTAACATAATTCCCACAGGATTTTCCTTCCCTTTTGCAATCTAAACTCCATATATGGGATTCACTTAGGGAACCATTCAAAACTGAATGACTGAGTTGCCACTCTGTGACACTCACCTTCTGATCCACTGTCCTCACTCTTCTCATTCCCGTTCTATTACTTTCTTCTCTGCTTTGGAGCCCCATAGGATTTGTTTTTTATGACTCATTGTCAGCTAATGAGAAGATGTACAGCTCCCTGGGGATATTTTAGTACAGAGTAAATAGAATCAAAATTAGTCTTCATCTTGTACCAGAGAAAGAAATGTGGTAGGAAACGTTCCCAGATGAGTATCTCTGGGGTGAGGAGTTTAGGGTACAGTCTGTCTAGCAGGGGTTTTGGTCTCAGAACTACATACTTCCCAAGACAGAAGCCCTGGAAAAATCTTTTCTCCTACACTATTATCATGTATCATCTTCACAATGAAGTAGATGCTATCATTTTCTCTATTTTATTAATGACAAAACCCAAGCAGTGAGAGTTTAAGGAACTGAGCCAGGTTACAGAACAGATGAGTGACAGAGCTGAAGTGCACCCCATCCTCCCACTATTACAGCCCATGTTGCCACTCCACAGAGGCATCGACGATGTGCAGGCAATGCAAAGACCCGCTCATACACGTTCTTAGCTTTCTGCCTCCGTTGAAATTTTTCTATCTTAGTTAAAATTTTCTTTGTCTCTAATAGAAAACTGGGCTTAAAAACCTTGCTCAAAAATCACCTTTGAGCTGGGCATGGTGGTGCACACCCGTAGTCCCAATATTATGGGAGGCTGAGACAGGAGGATCACAATTTGAGCTCATCTTAGACAATTTAGTGACTTAGCTGAACCTTATTTAAAATAAAAATAAAAAGAGCTGAGGATGCACCGTAGTGCAAAGGCCCTGGGTTTAATCTCACTATCACAAAAAAATCATTTTTCATCATTGGATTGTATCTGAAACTTTTCTTCTTGTCCAAAATTCTACAAATAGAAGTTTTCTAAGTCAACTACTCTTATTTAATTTCAATTACTCATAAACTCCCAAGAAAACCAAATAATAACAGTAACCTTTAGTTGTAAAAATTCCAACAAACTACAGACATTACTGAAACCCTTGACTCCTGTGGGAGATTTGAAGAATAATGACAGGATTCTGATGGGACACAGAAACTAACTCTCCAAAATTAAATTGAAATAGAATTCTCATCTCCAGTGCAGAAAGTCAATATACAAATAAATAATTGTTTCTGTTAAAAAATAACCAGCCTCATAATTTATTTCCAAATCTCCAGGTCTAATCAATCATTGGTATTTATTAGATTTGTTTGCTACAAATAATTCTGTCAAAGAATAGTGGTAAATTTGGGTGAAAAGGGCTTTCATGTGTGAAACCAAATTGGGTATGAATCATTGCCATTCCTCATAAAAGTCTTTTGGCAAGATCATAATTTCTCAGAGTCTCTTTCCTCATCCATGAACTGGGAAAATAATGTCTTCTTAAATTGCCTTTCAGAGCACCATGTAAATGAAACCCCATGACCTAGATAAAATTCTCCCTGCCTCTGATGTGCCCTAGACTCGGAGCTTTTTGAATTGGGTAACAGTGACTGCTGGGTTTTTCTTGAATATTTGGGCACATTTTATGCCAAAGATCCCATATCCTTTTCTCCTTCTCAGCCCAATTACCCTGTTCATTAGTCCAGGACTGAGAGCTTGTGCTTACCTAGTCTATCACCAAGCCAACAAAATGTCCTTCTTTTAAAGTTCTTGCAGGGCACTGTGGCACTGGCCTGTAATCCCAGCCCTCTGGAAGGCTGGTGTAGGAGGATCAGAAACTGGAGCCCAGCCAAGGCAACTTCGTGACTTAGTGATAACCTGTGTGAAAATAAACAAGAGGACAGGGGAGGCTGGGGTCACAGCTCAGTGTGAAGGCCCTTGGTTCAATCCCCAGTAACCCTTCTCAAGAAGAAAGCCTTGCAGGGTGCGGTAGCACATGCTCATATGCCCAGCCATCTTGGAGATTGAGGCAGGAAGATCACAAGTTCGAGGCCAGCCTGGGAAATACAGCAAGACTCAGTTTCCCAATGAAATAAATGGGGGATGGAGCTTGGATCCTTGCCTATCAACCAGCAGGGTCTGGGTTCACTTCTTCATACTGAAAAACGTTAGCCTCTTGTAGATGTTTTCCCGGGTCTTAACGCTCTCCAAAACAGAAGAGACTAATCCTTCAGCCCAACATCAGGGCAGCAAATATTCATCCTTCCTTTAACAACTTACCTCGCTCAATTTCAATTTCATCAGCAGCAATAGTTACCTAATTTCTCCAATTTGTGTTATTTGGCAGCATCAATACATAGCATGGACCAAGAATTAGAAAGTCAAGTCCGGGCAGGCAATGCTTTTTGTTTGAAAACAAAGAAACAGATTATCATAGCTGCCAAAACACACACACACACACACACACACACACACACACACACATACACACACAGAGAAAATCAATGTTGAAACATGCTTCATGTTTTGCCCCTTGGTCAACTTTAGCAAATAGTTTGAAATAAAATGGTAAGAGAGAAAAATAGCTCCTCTGGTTTTTCCTGAAGCACACTTTTCTCCAAGGAGAGCTCGTGGTGATTTGTGGATTACGCAAGCTGGAAAGGTACCCTATTTAGGAGGAAAAGGATGAGGCTTTATAAAAGCGATGAGCAGCAGTGCAAGCTGTGGAGCCTGGGGAAAATATTAGTCTCAGATAGTTAACTGCACTTGAGACAGACTTTTAAACAGGGTCACAGAAGTCTATGAGCACTGGATCGAACACATCTGTGTGTGAGATGTCTGTGTGCCATCCTTAGAAGGATGGCATGTGTCCCTAGCACCTGGAAATGACACCTACAGAAATAACCAGCAGACATCTACTGTCCTAAGAAAAAAAAACCCTAACTGCCATTTGAAGGAAGATTCCCAGAGTTGCACAAGGAGACAGTGTTGCTCTTTCTGCACTGACATTAACTGACCCACCAAGAAAGGAATGAACACAGTAAAACTGGGCAATAAAGAAAATATGTTGAGATACACAGCAGATAGCCTCCACATAAGAATCAAGAATTTTTTTAAACAAAATTGCCTAAAAATGTGCTTTTTAAAAAATTTTAATTGATCATAAAGTTACTTTAAATTTGCTATGTTACTTTATGTAAGATAAAATATTTAGTTTTAAAGAAACTAGAATTAGCATTGCTAAATGACAGGAAACATTCTGAGAAATGCATTGCTAGGAGATGCCCTCACAAAGCATAGCTACGTAAACTAAGATGCCTATGATGACACTAGACAATATAATCTTGGGACTACCATTATATAAGTGGTATATCATTGATGATAACATCATAAAATGAAGAAAAAAAAGTGACTTGTGAAAATAAATACCAAAACACAACACCTGGATTGATTTATGTTTGCCTCACTTCTGGACAGGTTAAAGAGGAAGTTGGTGATGTGACTATCCTCATTAACAACGCTGGCATTGTGACAGGGAAGCCCTTCCTTGACACTCCAGACCACATGGTGGAAAGATCATTTTATGTCAATGCCATCTCTCATTTCTGGGTAAATTTTTTTCTTTTTTTTGACTGCTGAGTATGAAACTTCCATGCATTTCTATTAATGACTTTTCACATTTGTCTGTAAATATATCATTTGAGGGTTTTCCATCTATAAACTGTTGTAGATAGTCTTTTTCCCAGTCGTTTCTGATAGAAACACATAGCCACTCAGTCGTGGGCACATGGGCACAGCAAGGAGGAAATCCAGACAGCAGACGGCAGGTTCTTGTCCTAACTGAAGGGCAGGTGGCAGGTGGCCATGCTACAGGGAGAATAGCACTGACTGTTCACCCAGCCACTGGGATCAGGGCCTATTTTCCAGAAACTGGAAACATCTAAACCAGGAGGTCTCCTTATTTGTCAAATCAAAGTTAGGATTTGGGAGAAAAAAGAATTAAGTCTGCAGTCTCAAAATAAGAAACTAAAGTCAGAGGAGAAAAAGCTTGCAGACTTAAAACCGGACCCAAAAAGCAGAAACACAGCTAGCAGACAGTCTGGAATCCGTCAGTGCCTTGCATGTACCTGACAGGGACCTCCCTTCATCAGAGCCCAGCATACAAGCTGAACCGCTTCTTCATAAATCCGGACAAATCAGCTTCCAAAGTCAGCCACGTGTCTCCACACCTCTTGGATTAACACACATCAAGAAATGTCGCACCGCTGAGAAATGTTTTCCAGTTGTTTGACCTCAGAGAATCAATCTGTTGAAACATATCGTCAATCCCTTTTGAGTTATTGAATTGGAAAGAGAAATAATTATGGATGATAAATTAAATAGAAGTTATATTTCAAAGAAATAGTGAATTTATAACTCTGGAATGTCTTCTATGATCCCTGGTCACACTGTTTACCAGTAGTCAAATTCCTTCAGGACAGAAATGTGCTTCATCCGTTTCCCAACATAGTAACCACTAGTTGTCTGTGGCTATTGAGCACTTGAAATGTGACTGGTAGAACTAAAGGACCAAACTTCTAACTTTATGTCATTTTATTCACTTGACTAAATATTTAAATACCCACAGATGCTTAGAGACTATGGCCATGGACACTGCAATTCCAGAGAGGAGAGGCTAGGAAGAGGCTGGGATTTCCAGAGGCATGCCCATTGGGAGGTCTTCCACTCGATGCTGTGGTGGAAAGACATGCAGGAGAGGCTGGTGGCAGAAGCCAGGCCTGCGGGACATCTGGGGACTGATGGGGAAGACAGGGCCTTGGTCCTCTGCTTCTCTGAGGATAGGACCTTGGAATGGGTTTGCTTGTGGTGTTCACAGGCTCCTCTCTTTTTCTGCTCAACACTTTCATATACTCTTCTCGGTCCTCAGAGCTACTTCCTTTGTCTTCTTTCACGGCCACTGGAAAGAAAATGAGAAAGCCCACTGCAGCCAAACAAATCTGTTTTAACCACTACAAACTGAGCACCTCCCAAAGTTTTTTGGCATATAACAAGTGTTCTATAAAATTTTGTGAAAACCGATGATTTCTTTTCTTGTTCTACCACACTCCAAAACTTTTCCTTTTGGAAAGGGAAAGCACCATGTTGGTAAACAGAGCTAGGATTCACCCAACAATAATTCACAAATGCAAAAATAGTCCTTGATTTCTGCCTTTCCATCAATACCAACAATCAGCTCTCCCTGCAAAACATGTTTAAGTATACCTCTATCCATCCCTGCTACCAGCCTCTGGTTCAAGGAGTGTTCATCTCTCACAGATTTTCATGGAGTATATGTGAGAGTGAGGTGATCTTTTCAACACAATCAAATCATTTCACTCTCCAGTTCAAAAATATTCCAAGGTTTCCAAAGGCATTTAGAATAACACACAGTTGCCTGTTGTGACTTTTAGGCCCTGGTATGATGTGGCAATATCTGCCCTTATCTGTCCCCTATCCCTTATTTTTAATTTTCTGCTCATTTTCTATATTCCAAAGATCCTGATTAAATGTAGAACATGTCAAGCTTTCTCATCTGAGAGTCTGCTCTTGCCACAAGCCCTCCTCTCTCTGTCAAGCATACTCTTTCTCCTGACTCACTGAGGAGCACCTTCGTAGTCTGCAAGCTTCACATAGTCATTTATCTTGTATTTTATGTTATATGTATGTTCTGTTGCTTGCCTTGAATAATTAACACAATATTAACAAATATAACCTGTCTTGGTGTATGTCAGCAAATTTAGAAAGATGATTCTGAGCAACCACTAAAATCAAAGCATCACCTTCCAATGTGAAGATGATGAAAGGAATCTTCACTCACTTCTAGAATTTGAGATTGTAAAAATTTTTTCTAATGCTCTGATTAGCTCAACTTTTCCAAATCTAGGAAAACAAACTCAAGGAATATGTCCTTGCCAGATACTTGAGAGTTTTACTTATTTCTTTAATGTCCCTCATACCTGCCAGGGTTTCTGGCCTGCCAGGAAATGACCTCTCTTTCTACCTGTGATCTGGGAGAGACCATGTAGACCACAGAACAGGTATCACTCCAATGTCTTGGGGAGGCAGCTTGATAACCATTGGTGCCACATATGAACTACAACCATTGTTCTTCAGGAGTGGGCTTGTTATACGTGATGAAATGGCAGGCCTATGCTCTGGTCAGCTTATCAAGGTTTTCAATTATATCCTGACATAAAGAAGGCCTGATTCTTACTGAACATATGCAAACAGGTGCATCACCATAAAAGATATAGAATCTAACTAACAATCATCATAATAGACTCGGTCAACTGCCCTCAGCATGTCTGTGGACAAGGGCAATGAACATCTTTCATTGGATCTATAAAATGATTTGATTGTTTATATGTATATGGTAGTAAGACTAAGCCAAATTTCAATCCATATATTTTGCTAAGCTTAGTCCACTGTGATAAAATTCACTTGAATTTCAACTACTGTAATTATCATCATTTTTACATTCCTTTTAGGATTCACTCAGTTTATAATCTAAACTCAGATTTCCCATAAAAATGTTTCCCTGAATTCTGGGAGTATTGGCTGATTAAAGAACATTGAAAAATAATTTCAATCCTGCTTGAATAAGTATAATTTCCTGAATATGTAGATCCAGAAGAAAAAGACTTCCTCACATATCAATTAGAAAATAGAACCCTAACCACATTAAATGTCTCTCATTGATTTTATAGTCCAGCCCTATACAATGTGCCTTCCATTCCCACAGATCCAACCAATTGCATATTGAAAATATTCAAAAAGAAAATGACCATGTATATATTTTCCTTCTCACTATTCCCAAACAATACTATAATAACTCCATTATACTTGGGCTTATAAATAAGGATGCAAAGTAAATGAGAAGACTGTATCAGTTATATGGAAATAGTATACTATTTTATACAAGGAACTTGAGCATCCTTGGATGTACTTTGTGCAAGGGATCCTGGAATTGATTTCCCTCCAATACCAAAGCAACTGTATAAGCAATCCTATTCTGTTTAATCCTGGTCAGAGTCTGCTTTTATAAAGCCATCTGCATGTGGACTAAACAGACTCTATGGCATAATTCTGAGTACTTGAGCCCTAACTACTTTAGTATGCTATTGAATTGTTAAATCAGATAGCTAAAACTTGGCACATATGAAAGATCTGAAGTCTTTTAATAATTATATTAATTACAATAATTATATTATTATTTACCTGTGTAGTTTGCACAGAAAACAGAGACTCTTATCTTTACACAGGTAAAGAATGACCTTTTAACATCTTATTTACAGCACACTGAATATTTCAAAACCAATTTTAAACTACAAGGTCCCTTGCCCTTATTATAACTAAGTTTCTTTTGCTCATTAATTTTAATATGCATATATGTGCATGAGCTTAAACATACACAAAGGTGCAGGCAGCTTGGAATGACATCATTTTCACTTTTAGTAATAACTTTACAATATAATTAACCATATCATTGTTTAAAAAGTTGTTCTATACAAAATATTGGACTAATTGGCTTAAGTTTTATAAGAAATATGTTAAAATTGTGCTTGATAACTCAATTCCTATTCTCTATTAATTTTAACCTCTTTAAAAATGGTATAGGTGACTCAGGAATTTCTCATAAATTTGTACAATTTAATATTTAATAGTAATAATAACCACTTATTTAAGTAGATACAAAATACTTGTTTGCTCAGATGTTAATATCACTTTACATGTTTTCTGTTTCTGAAATAATCCTTATTATATTATCAATCAAAAACTTTAAATGATAACAGATTTAATATCCACTTGTTAACACACAGTTGAGAATCTTGAGGGGAAACACATCACAGGCGTATATACAATTATAGAAATTCTTGTTATATATGCACCACGGAAGATATATCTTATTACTTTTTCCATATTCTAGAAAACATTCAAATGAAGATAAGTAGGTTCTGACTGTGGATATAAAGTTTTCTGGTGGTTGAGGTCCTTCATTTTATTTTATCATGATAAGAAAATCCAAGATTATTAGTGCTGAATTTCTCATCATACACATTCATCTAAGAACACAGTAAAAAATTTATAAAGGAAAATTATAGATTGATTAATTTGGGTGTTTTATAATAACAATTAATTCACTGTTGGTAATATCTGCTAGAGAAGGAAAAAACAATGGAAGAAAATTCTTCCAGTTATTTAGATCTAGTTTTTAAAAAATGGAAACAACAAACAAAAAAATAATTGCAAAATTATATGATGCGATTTCTGGCCTAGTCTAACTTTCCTAGTACCATTTTTTGATGTTTTCTTTATCAGAGTAAAAATCTGAAAAGAAAGACACATAGTTTTTTCCCAAAATATAAATTTTGTTAAAATAAGCACATATAATGTTCACAAGCTGAAAGTATACAAAACCATTAGAGAAAACACTACAGTTGAGTACATGGGTATAGCATATAGACTGTAAAATGTCTCCACAGCAGTTACTAGGCCTTGTGTCCAGATGTCCCCCCAGAATCCTCATGTGGGCTTTTTCAGAAGTGGCTAGATCTAGAGTGTATGATGATGGGATTAAAGATGTGTGATTACTGAATCAGTTCACTGATTGGTTTGGTTTAGTTCCATGTGTGAGTGCTACATGCTCTGAGGGCCGAAGGCTGGTAGCCTAGATAGACTGTAAAAGGGTTAGAAAGAGGGTACTATTATTGCTTGCTCATTTTGCTACCTTCTGCCCACCAGGAACTATTTCTCCTCTGCAATGCCTGTCTGCCATACCACCCTGCCTCAGAGCCAGCCAATTATAGACAAAACCTCTAGAAAATGTGAGCTAAATAAACCTTTCCTCCTCTAGCTTTGGAAGTCTGGTACTTTGTCTCAGCAACAAGAACAAGTAACTAAGACAGCATGTAGGGGCTGATCCTTCCCTCTACCTGTTTGATGATTTATAATCACACCAAAGTACTATCAAGCCTGAAAACCAGGAACTACTGATAACAAGTAGCTCAAAGAGCTCAGATATTTCTTTAAGAGTATAATTCTTTGAGTAAATGAAAATTCAAAATGGTATGTTTTTGTAACTCATTCCAGTGTCAAAGTTTAAGCAAAATATCTAAACATACAAATCCAGCCTGGAAATATTTTTAAACATAAGAAGTTCATTCATTAAATTTTTCCAAGAAAAAAGTCTCATATAAATACAATAAAATAAAATCAAACAATTCTGATGCTTTTATACATTACATCCCACATATGATAAAATTAAGGAATCAGTACTATTTATCAAACAAGACTGATTTGTTCACACATTTACTTTGGTTATGGGTAATGTGTAACCTGGATCCACATGTAATTCTCTGTTAATTTCCCAAGTACTAAAAATACTTTTAAAAAGTTAAAATACATTCTTGACAACAAACATCTACGTAGTAAAGATAAATGATGATTTCTATTACCAATCCATCTTCAAAGTGTTCTTTAAAAAGCTCTGCCCTGATACACAGGGCTGCGAACACAAACACACTTTTGTACAGTAGTCCTGTTATCCAGTTTTGCTTTCTTCAGTTTCAGTTACCTGTGGTCATCCATACTTTGAAACCATACTTTGAGTAGCAGGTTGAAATCTCACACTAAAGCACTCTGTCCCACCCGTGACATGAATCATCCCTTCGTCCAGAACATCCACAATGTATGTATCTCCCACTCCCCAGTCACTTAGTAGCTGAGTTACCAGATGACTGTTGTGGTATCACTGTGCTTGTATGCAATTAACTCATTGTAAGTAATAATGTCCTCAATGTGCAAGAGTAATGGTGCTGGCAATTCAGCTTTGCCAAAGAGAAGCTGTAATGTGCTTCTTGTAGGTACAAAGGTGAAAGTTCTTGACTTGGCAAAGAAAGAAAAAAAATGGTACGCTGAGATTTGCTAGGATTTATAGTACAAGAGATAGTTTGAGAGAAGATAGAAGCTACGTTCACATAACTTTTATTACAGTATATTGTTACAGCTTGTCTGTTTTATTATTAATTATTGTTGTTAATCTACTATTCTTAACTTATCACAGGTGTGCATGTTTGGGAAAATATAGCATGTATACAGGGTTCAGGACTATTTACGGTTTCAGGCATCCATAGAGATCTTTAAATGTAACCCCGATGGATAAAAGGGAACCCCTAATAGTACCTAGTCACTTTCTTTCTGTGAGGGAAAATGTTCCTCAATTGAAAATGCAGGAAACTAGTATCAAATTCAGTCCCAACTCAAAAGCAGATACTCTACAAATACACTTGCCAAAAATATATTTGCCTATATCTCACTAGGTGTACCACAGGGTCCCTGGGAGATGCCCTCTGGAACTTAGGGCCCAGATGCTTCAGACTTGTTCGAAAGATAACTACCAGCTCTTGTCATCCCAAACTAGCTATGGTCACAACTGATGCAACAAAAGTTTTCAGTTTTTAATTTTGAAAGATGCACATGTTATGACCACAAGAAACAAATCCATAAATTGCTACTGTACTTGAACATGAAATGTCAAAAGAGGTCAATTGTCCCCAGGTAAGCAGATACTCACTCATCAGTTCAGCAGTTAGAGAATAAGGTTAGAGGCTTTGAAAGCAAATATGCTACTCTTTGCTCCCAGAGCTGTTCTCTGTAGATGAGCACATCTGGGCAGACTTTCTAAAACCCTAAATATGAAATTCTGACATTGTTAAAATCATAAATCTCATAGAAATAGATGAGGAGAATTGTCAAAATTTTATTAAAATCATTTATGGAAGAACCAACAGAATGATATAGCTACCAAAATGATGATTTATATATTCATGTGATAGGCAATGTGATATGCAAATGATTTATATATTCTTGGGGAAAGGAATGTTGAACTAAAGAAGCTAAACTCTTGGGCCGGGGATTTAGCTCAGCGGTTTCGCTGCCTGCTGTGCAAACACAAGGACCTGAGTTCGATCCCCGGTACCAAAAGAAAAAGAAAAAAAAGAAGCTAAACTCTTAACTCTGGTATTATCTTTTCTATTAGACCAAAAGAACATACTTAATGGACCAGGGATTTAGCTCAGTGGTGCCACCACGTGCCTTGCAAGCACAAGGTCCTAAGTCTGATCCCCGGTCCTGTACCAAAAAGAAAGAAAAAGAACACACTTACTAATTTTCTGCATGCTAACTTCAAATTTTATAAGATTGTGAAATCTCTAGGTCCTAATCACTACCAAAGTTACATTGCCCCACATAGTGAGATGACCCTCAAGGAACTTTATTAGAAAATGCTTTAGCATGAAATCATATCTGCCTTGTTTCCAAGATTTTTATAATTATTTCTGAACAAAGTTGTGTTGGTTACTTTCCCCTCATTGCTGAGACAGAACACCTGACATACAAAGTTGAAGGGGAAGAGGTTTATTTGGCTCACAGTTCGCAGAGTTTTCAGTCCATCGTCAGCTGGCTCCAAGGCAGGGACGGCAAACAGGCCTTGCAGAGGAGAAACAACGTGGCGTGCACAGGTACCAAAGACAACAAAGGCAGCAAGGAGCTCTCACTGTGTCTTTCTGCCTTTTTCATCCCATCCAGACTACCGGGATTAGGAGGAGGAGTTCTAAATCACGCACTCACGTGTAGTGGTTTAGTGATCACACACCCTTAATCCCAGCTTTACACGTTCCAGGTTCAGATACCTCTGACTGAATGAGGCTTTGGAGGGGCACCCAGTCCAAAACCATAACAAAGTTTAAGAAAAAAAAAACACCCAGTATTGGAAAAGAAAGAATGAGAAATTTACCTAAGGACCTGTGAGGTGCAGGGTAAAGAAATGAGATTTTTTTTCATGGTATGGATGCTTAGAAAATGGAATTAATGTCATGCTTGCAGGTAGATGGGTGGAGTTCACCAAAACAGTTAAGAATATAAGTCATAGTAGACATTTGCAAAGTACATATACTTTACTTTCAGGGCATATTTACCCTGCATTGAAATTCACTTTTGCTCTAGGCAGTTTCCCCTCATTCTGTAATCCTCTGGGATAAAGGAAATCTTGTTTGTGGTAAAGTCTAGAAAGCAAATGGAATTAAATTTTAATACAAATCATGGGAAACTACATGAAAGAATTCAGCATAGTATAAAAGCTAAATCTTAAGATTTTAGTCAATCATAAACATAAAAATCTCATTTGATTTGATTAATAGAGCTTCTTCCAAAGAAAAAAATCATATCCCTTCTTAATGAACACATAATAAACCCTAAGCTCCTTGCAGAGTGGTGGCTATTTTCTTCCTACTTTTGTACTGCCACAAGATTTAACACGTATGACTGTTAAATAAATATTAGTTAATGTTTAGTAAATTCATCATATACTTACTAAACAGAGTAATAAATGGATGCAATAATAACATGGTGTATTTTTATATTCCAGACTTACAAAGCTTTTCTTCCTGCCATGATTAAAGCTAACCATGGTCACTTGGTCTGTATGTCAAGTATAGCAGGAATGGTTGGTATTAATGGACTATCAGGTGAGCACTTGATTTCACCATGTACCTTTTTATTCCCCAGTCAACAGCACCCACAAATTAGATCTCTTACAAAAAAGACAGAATGAGCTCTTCTTGTCCCAGAGCAAATCCTGAAACATTTGGCTCTGTTTATTATCCCAAGGTTCCCTTCTATTTCCCTACTTATCATGGCAGTGGTGGAGGAAGATATGCATTCTCCTTTTGATAAATAGAAGAATGTACTTATTTGTTCATTGGTCTTCTTGGGTTAACAGAAGTTAGAATGATTTCTTTTTTTCATTGATTGTGTAGTATGTTGATAAAGTGGGATATTTAGTCACGTAAATATTAGTACTGATGCTCTGTCCTCAGGGACAAACCAGAGAAAGAAGGAGGGTTTTGTTTTGTTTTGATTTGGTTTGGTTTTTTTAGATAATTCCAAGAATTTATTTGTCAAACTCTATAATTAATGGTTCTTCACCTTGTTCCAGATTACTGTGCAAGTAAATTTGCAGCCTTTGGCTTTGCTGAATCTCTCTTCTTTGAATTAAGCCACATAAAGGAAAACAAAATCAAAACCACCATCATTTGCCCCTTTTTCTTCAATACTGGAATGTTTGAGGGCTGTATAACCAAGTAAGTGAACTCTTGAAGTAATCTTTGCTTTTATAAAAATCTTCCAATATATGCATATCATTTTATCATTTTGAAGTTTTGAAATATGACAGTAAAACAAGACAAAAATAGGAATGGTTAATGTAGTAAAACACAAAATTCAATAAATATGAAATTAATAAATTTATTTAACTTAAAAATAATACTATACTTATGAAGTTTATGGAGTGGTAAAAACTTATTCCTGAAATGTTAATCAGAATATTATAGGATAACAGACAAATTGGTAATGAGAACTTATTAAAATATAATTATATATATAAAATATAAAATATAAAATATAATTAACAGTATATTACTGAGATAATTTCTTTCCTAGAAAAAATTAAAGTATAAACATCCCCAAAGAAAATATTTTGTAAGATTTAGTAATATATGTGAGGAAGTGTTAGAGTGATATTTTGTTACAAAGATTAGATTTACCTTGAACAGTCCAAACTGGAAAGCAAATTAAATACCAGGACTTTCCCAGTTAATATGAGGACTAGTATAGTTATTACAATTGTTAGAAAAGAAACTGATGTAATCTAAATAATATATATCAGCCATATTTGTAATAATGAGTGGCTAAAAGGCACTGAGGCTACTCAGAATCTAATGACACTATAAAATTAAATAGAAAGTTCCAAAGCAGATAGCAAAGGGTTGACAGACTATACAGTGAAAAACTTTCTGCCAAGGACATATATACTAAATGAGTCAAAATTAACAAGGACAACTACCTAAAATCTTTGAGAATGATCAAAAGGCGTGCTGAAGGTTGAGAAGTGTTTATACAACAAAGTCTACAGAAACTCACTCAGAACACGGGAAGGCCGTGGCACTCGGGTCTAATGCTACATCTGTCCCTTGTGGGATAGCTGTTTCAGCAGGGTTAGCAACCAAGGAGCAATTTCCATCTTTCCAAAGCTATTCTGTCAACACTGACAGTTTGTTTTCAATAACTCCTTGCAGTAGAAGCCTGTATGGAGTGGACAGCCTCGGGCAGAGATTTGTTCCTCCAGCTCCCACTGGGCAGGAAAAAAGGGAAAGCAATGGTTAGTAAAGGATGCAGTTTCTCTCTCCACGCCATCTCTTTATTTTAAGAGATCTGCTCCAGAAGCCCAGTACTAAAATGCCAGTTTCCAAATCTCCTAAGATAGAAGACCAACTTTAAGGTAGATTTATTAGACTTATCATCCCCGGCTCTGGGCCATAGAAACCTACACAGGGTGGTGGCAGCAGCTGGATGGCACAAAGACTTCCTGCCAGCCACCTGCAACTTTTGTATCCTGATTTATAGGGCCAATTTGGGTGAGATGATCAGTGCAGAATGATCACCCCATCTACTGTGCCCTAACACAGATTCTATCAGGTGAAGGCCAAAGCCAGTCTCACAGACAGGCATCTGTGGCCCTGCCACAGGACCTGACTTCAATTAGGTAAGACCATTAATCATAATATTTTCAAGAAAAATAGCACAACCAGTTAGCAAGTAGTAGTGGTTAAGATCTGGGTATTACATGAGGAGTAGAGCAGCCAGAAGCTTAATTAGAAGATTAGCAAAAGAGAACAGTAAAAGATTGTCAGCTAAAGCCACAGTCATCCCTGACAATTAGGAAAACTTTGTTTATGCCTAAGACCACATGTTCTGAGGAATGACATCAAAGCTACACATTGACAGTAGTAGAGGAAAATAGACTTCATTCAAGTAGTCCAATCAAGCCACTAAATAAGCAAGCAAAAAAATAAGCCTCTGGGAGAGCACTCTAAAATATAATATTGGAAATCTCCACTTTTAACAAAAATTATAAGCTATACAAAAAAATAGGAAAGTATAACCCATATATCAGAAAACACAGAAAATAGAAAATAGAAAATGAGATCCAGAGGCTGGAGCAGCAAAATTCAAAGAGCTATTACAAATATATTCAAAGATCTAAATAAATCCATGTTTAAGAAATGAAAAGAAAATATGATGAAAATGTCTCATCAAATATCAATAGGTATAAAATTTTAAAATATAAATTTAAAAGTAGAAAAGAAAAATAACTAAAGTAAAAGAGTCACTAGAGCAACTAAACAGATGTGAACTGGCTAAAAAAAGACTGTGAATTTGAAGACACAATTAGAAGAAAAGGATGAAAACAAAACAAAAAAACAACTTCAGAGAAATTTGGGGCATTGTTAAACTGTAAATATATACATGGTAAGAGTACTAGAAACAGAGAGTATAGATAAGGGCAAAAATCTATTCCAAAAAACAATATTCAAAAACTTCCTATTCAAGAAACTCAATGAACGCCAAGTAGGATAAACACAAGAGGTTCCACGACCACACATATATACAACATGTTGAAATACAAAAATAAAATAATAATATTCAAAGCGGCAAGAGAAAAAAAATGCTTGATCTTGTATAAAGAACTCAAGTACAATTAATAACAATTTCTCAACAGAAACAATGGAAGACAAAAGGCTGTATGGGAAGACATATTAAAAGTGTTAAAAGAAAATATTGTCAACCAATCAAAACCATATGTCAAAAAAGAAGACAAATCAAAAATAGCACTCTTTGCTAGCACCCTACCTTACAAGAAATACTAAAGGAATTTCTGAAGGGTGAAAGCGAGTGACACCAGATAGGAATCTGAAAGCACATAATTTAAAAGCTATAATATTGGCTGGGGATTTAGCTCAGTGGTTTCACCACCTGCTGTGCAAGCACAAGGACCCGAAATCAATCCCCAGTACAAAAAAAACCCTGTATTCTTATAACTTATAAATATAAAACTATAATTATAATGCAATTTCATGAGCAGTGTGTGCATAATAATATTGTTGGACCTATAATAGAAAAATATAATATTTTTATTAAGAGCACAAAGGAGGCAGGAGCAGGCAAATTTGCATTGGAATAAATGACACCAAATGGGAACTCAAATCATCAAAAAGAGACAAAGAGAACCTGAAATGGAGAAGGTTGATATAACAAATGCTATAATATATACTTATTCTTTTTTATCTTCTCTGCTCCTTTATAATGTAAAATTTACAAGGTGATAACTACAACAATGTATTATCATGTTTATAATATAGTGGGATAGAGTAACTCAGCCATACAAGAAGAAAATTTCTATATCTCCTCAAAATTAAGGTAGTAAGATTCTAAAGTAAATTGTGATAGATTTAAGATGCATATTGTATGGTCTAGAAAAATCTCTAAGAAAATAACTTGAAAAATATAGTCTAAAATTATTAAAGGATGGCCCTGTGATCAAAAGGGCATAGAACACAATAGATGAAGAAGAATTAGTAGACCTTTATAGGACATTTCACCCAATAATAGCAGAGTACACATTTTTCTCAAGAACACATAGAACCTTCTTCAGGGAAAACCATATGCGGAACCATAAAACAACCATCAGTAAAATTGAAAGAAATAAAATAATACAAAGTATATTCCACAAGTAAAATGGAATGAGAAGAAATTCTAAGAAATTTATAAACCCATGGAAATATATCAGAACATATGAAATACAACTAAAACAAAGGGAAATTTAGTTGTAATTACGTTAAAAAGAAGAAATGCTACTTCATAACTAGTCTTCCCCTTAAGAAACAATAAAAAGAGCACAATAAATCCAAAGCAAGTATAAGTAATAAATATTGTAGAGAGGTCCAGAGTCACGCAGAAGACGCCGAATCACCCCGCTGCAGACAGGCAGGTCTGCGCACGCCCTACCGAGGTCCCGAGTCATGCAGAAGACACTGAATCACCCTGCTGCAGACAGGCAGCCACCTGGTCCCACACTACAAAGACCCAGAGGACACCAGACCATGAGACCATGGTACTGAGCCCTGCTGCTCCCGGCACAGAGGTAGGGGCTTCTGAGACGTTGTCCCAGTGCTCCTGGCCAAGAGGAAGGGGCTTCCCAGTCACCATCCCTCCCGCTACTCCCAGCCCAGAGCAAAGGGCTTTTGGGCCACCTTCTGTCCTGCTGCTCCTGGCCCAAAGGAAGGGGCTTCTGGGCCACCATCCCTCCCACCACTCCTGGCCCAGAGGTAGGGGCTTCTGAACCGCCATCGCACTGCTCCTGGTTCAGAGGAAGGGGCTTCCCAGCTACCATCCCTCCCACTGCTCCCAGCCCACAGGAAAGGGTTTTTGGATCACCATCCCTACCACTGCTCCTGGCCCCTGTCCCACCTCTCCCAGCTCAGAGGAGGTAATCCATGCAGGTGTTAAGAGCCCCCCGACCCCAGTCAAAATGAGAAAACACAATAAGTCTCAAAACCAGACTTCCAGATCACCTACAGCAACCCCAAAGGGAAATGAGATGGACCACTCTGATACTCAACCACCTGGACCCATTGAACTGGCAACAAAAGATCTGGAAAAAATGAAATCAGAAATAATTTCTCAGAAAACAGGACAAATTGTGCCCCTAGTGCAAGACATGATTAATAAATCTAGAGAGGAGCTCAGGAACATGATGGAATCCCAACATAAGAAACAAATGGAATCCATAAAACAGATGCAAATAGATTTCCAGGACATGAAAGACTCCATTGAAAGTCTACACAGCAGAATGAGCAAATGTGAGGACAGAATTTCAGATATAGAAGATAAGATTACAATTAATGACCAGGAAAAGAAAAATTCAAAATTATAAGGGAACATGAGAAATCAATCTAGCAGCTGCTAGATGATGCAAAGAAGAATAACATAAGACTGATTGGGCTCAATGAAGAAACAGGAGAGAGTGGAGATGACATAAAAAACTCTTCAGAGAAATAATGGCAGAAAACTTCCCAAGGAGGGGAAAAGAGCTTGACATACAGATAAGTGAGGCATATCGGACTCCAAATAGCCTTGACCAAAAAAAAATCTACACATAGGCATGTAATAGTTAAGATTCCAGAAACACAACAGAAGAACAAAATTCTACAAGCAGTTAGAGAAAAGAAACAAATCACATACAAAGGAAAGCCCATCAGAATCACAGCAGACTTCTCAACACAAACCATCAAGGCAAGAAGAGCTTGGAGTGACATATTCCAAGCCCTGAAAGAAAACAGCCTCCAACCCAGATTGATGTACCCTGCAAAACTATCTTTCAAAATGGATGGAGAAAGAAGATACTTTCATGACAAAGAGCACCTTAGGAACTTCGTGAATACCAAACCAGCACTCCAGAGAATTTTACACAATAGCCTAGGAACAGACATTGAGGATCACAACCCCAGGAAGCAAAGCAGAATGAACCCATCTGGCATGACAAGAAATTAAATGTAAAGGGGGAGAACACAACAAAAAGAAAAAGTCATGGCAATGACAAGTCCATACGTTTCAGTTATAACCATCAATGTTAATGGCCTCAGTTCACCAATCAAAAGAAATAGACTGGCAGAATGGGTCAAGAAGCAAAATCCAACAATATGCTGCATACAAGAAACACACTTAATTCAAAAGGAAACTCATAGACTGAAAGTTAAAGGGTAGAAACAATACTCCATGCAACAGGAACCCGAAAAAAAGCAGGAGTAGCTATCCTCTTTGCAGATCACGTACATTTCAAACCAACATTGATTAAGAAAGACGAAGAAGGACACTGCATCCTTGTGAAGGGAAGAATCCAAGAGAAAGAGATGACAATCATAAATATCTATGCACCAAACACTAGTGCACCCAACTATATAAAACAAATACTAATGGACATGAAAAGTCATATATGCACTAATACAATTTTAGGGGGGACCTCAACACCCCACTGTCACAAATCGATAGATCAACTAGAAAAAAATAAGTAATGAAATACTAGAACTCAATCGAACTCTTGAACAAATGAACTTAACAGATGTTTACAGTCTTCCACCCCACAAAATCAGAATACACATTTTTCTCAGGTGCACATGGGTCATTCTCAAAAATAGACCACATACTCACACATAGAACATGTTTAAGTAAGTGCAAAGGAATGGAAGTTATCCCCTGTATATTATCAGACCATAGTGCAATGAAATTGGGGATCCATAGCAAAAGAAACTCAAAAAGTTTCATAAACATGTGGAAATTGAACAACACACTTCTGAATAACCAATAGGTCAGGGAGGAAATTAAAGAAGAAATCAGACAGTTCCTGCAATTAAATGACAATGACAATACAACATATCGGAATCTATGGGACAGAATGAAAGCAGTCTTACGAGGGAAATTCATAGCAGTGAATACACATATTAGGAAAACAGAACGAGCCCAATTAAACAACCTGATGCTGAACCTCAAGCTTCTAAAAAAAGAAGAGCAGGACAACCCCAAAGCTCATACAAGGGAGGAAATTATAAAGATCAGAGGAGAAATCAATGCAATGGAGACTAAGAGAATGATACAAAAAATCAATGAAGCCAAGAGTTGGTTCTTCCAAAGAATCAACAAAATTGACAAACCCTTAGCCAACCTTATCAGAACAAGGAAAGAAAAGGCCCAAATCCATGCAATTAGGAATGAAAAGGGTGAGATCACAACTGACCCAGCAGAAATCCAGAGGATCATCAATACCTACTTCCAGAACCTATATGCCAATAAGATGGACAACATAGAAGAAATGGACAGAATCCTAGATACATATGAATTACCAAAGTTGAACGAAGAAGACCTAAAAATTCTGAACAAGCCAATATCAACCAATGAAATTGAAAATGTAATTAAAAACTTATCAACTAAGAAAAGCCCAGGCCCTGATGGCTTCACTGCTGAATTCTACAAGACATTTAGAGAGGAACTGCTGCCACTACTGTTTAAACTCTTCAATGAAATTGAGAGGGAAGCAATACTCCCAAATTCATTCCTGGAAGCAAGCATCACCTTGATCCCCAAAGCAGAGAAAGACCCAACTGAAAAAGAGAACTATAGGCCAATCTCACTAATGAACATAGATGCAAAAATCCTTAATAAGATAATGGCAAACAGAATGCAGAAGATCATCAAGAAGATCATACACCCTGATCAAGTGGGATTCATCCCAGGGATGCAGGGATGGTTCAATATATGCAAATCAATTAATGTAATACACTATATCAATAGAGCCAAGGACAAAAACCACATGATTATCTCCATAGACACCGAAAAAGCATTTGATGAAATCTAACATGCATTTATGATAAAAACCCTACAAAAAAATGGAATAGATGGTCTCTACCTCAAACTGATAGAAGCCATCTATGAAAAACCAACAGCCAATATCATACTAAATGTTCAAAAACTGAAATGCTTCACACTAAAATCAGGAACAAGACAAGGATGTCCACCATCACCACTCCTGTTCAACATAGTTCTGGAAACATTAGCCATGGCAATTAGACAAGAGAAAGAAATAAAAGGAATAAAGATAGGAAATGAAGAAGTCAAATTGTCATTATTTGCAGATGACATGATACTCTATATAGAAGACCCCAAAGAACTCCACCAAAAAGTCTTCTAGATTTAATAACCAAATTCAGTCAAGTAGCTGGTTACAAGGTCAACACACAAAAATCAATAGCTTTCCTCTACACCAATGACAGACTCACTGAGAGAGAAACAGGGCAAATAATTCCTTTCACAATAGCATCCAAAAACTGGAAATACCTAGGAATCAACCTAACAAAAGAAATCAAAGACCTCTTCTCTGAAAACTATGGCACTCTGAAAAGAGAGATTGAAGATGATAACAGAAAATGGACAGACATCCCCTGCTCCTGGGTAGGAAGGATTAATATAATGAAAATGGCCATACTTCCAAAACTGCTATATAGATTTAATGCAATTCCAATTGAGATCCCAGCAGCATACTTCATGGACCTTGAGAAAACAATCCAAATTTCATTTGGAACAAGAAGAGACCCAGAATAGCAAAAGAAATCTATGTAACAGAGACATGGTAGGGGGTATCACAATCCCCAACCTGCAACTATACTACAAAGCTACTGTGATAAAAA
Source organism: Heterocephalus glaber (assembly GCF_053883595.1). NCBI lineage: Eukaryota > Metazoa > Chordata > Mammalia > Rodentia > Bathyergidae > Heterocephalus > Heterocephalus glaber. The sequence continues at coordinate 694,776 of NW_028258344.1, read as the reverse complement.
CAGCATGGTACTGGCAAAGAAACAGACTTGAGGACCAGTGGAACAGATTAGAAGATGCAGAAACAATGTCAGACATACTCAGCCATCTCATCTTCAATAAAGGAGCCAAACGCCCTCACTGGAGGAAAGATAGCCTCTTTAATAAATGGTGCTAGAAAAATTGGGTTTCAACTTGCCAAAGATTAAAACTAGACTCATATCTCTCACTATGCACTAAACTAAAATCAAAATGGATTAAAGATCTAAATATTAAAATAGAAACTCTGAACCAGTTGGAACAGAGGTTAGGTAGAACCCTTGAAGACATCAGTGTAGGAAAACATTTTATGAACAAAACCTCAGTTGCCCGTGAACTAGCAAAAACAATCAACAAGTGGGATCTCTTCTTATTAAAAGGCTTCTGCACAGCAAGAGAAACCACCAGCAGTGTGAAGAGACAACCCACAATGTGGGAAAAAATCTTCACCTGCTCTTCCTCAGACAAAGGTCTACTACCTCAAATCTATAAAGAACTTAAAAAGATCAGGCTTCCCAAATTTAAAGACCCAGTCCAAAAATGGGCATCTGAAATGAACAGACATTTCTCAGACAAAGAAGTAGAAATAGCAAATAAATACATGAAAAAACGTTCAACATCACTGGTCATTCAGGAGATGCAAATGAAAACGATCCTGAGATTCCACTACACTCCAGAAAGAAAGGCTGCTATCATGAAATCTACCAATAACAAGTGCTGGTGGGTCTGTAGGGAAAGAGGAACCCTGCTCCACTGCTGGTGGGAGTGTAGACTGGTGCAAGCACTGTGGAAATCAGTATGGAGATACCTCAAAGAACTAGGACTGGAAGTCCCATTTGACCCCCCTATTCCACTGCTCGGGATCTTCCCCAAAGAATTAAAAGAATCATACCACAGTGATATATGTGCACCCATGTTCATAGCAGCACAGTTTGTAATAGCTAAAACTTGCAAACAGCCCAAATGCCCATCAACTGGAGACTGGGTAAAGAAAATGTGGTTTTTTTATAAAATGGAGTACTACTCAGCCATAAAAAATGAGAAATGAGAGACATTTATAGCTAAGTGAATGCACATTGAGGTGATACTCTTAGGTGAAATAAATAGGACACACATGTGTAAATACCGAATAGTTTCTCTGGTGTGAGAAACTGGAAGGGTAAATAAGGACGAAATGTATAATAGGTAATGTGAAATAGGAAGGGGCAAAGGGGAAGGAAGTGGGAGGGCTAAGTGAAAGGATAGAAGGGAATGGGATTAATATGAGGAAATGGAAAAATAGGAACAAAATCTTTGTAAATAGGGAGGACTGGAGGGGTTAAAGGGAGGGCTGGGCAAGGGTGAAAAATAAGAACCAAGAGAGACTATGTAAAGGTGCAAATTTCCAATGATGAATGTCATTATATTGTATACCTAAAATGTACCAATGATTAGAATGAAAAATCGATATTGTAAAATAGGAAGAAAAGGTCCAAAGGGGTAGGGGTAGTGGGAGAGGCAGGGGAAAGGAAAGAAGGGAAAGGAAAAGTGATGAGAAATGGAAAAAATGGAAATAAAGTCTTTGTAAATAGGGAAGGGTGGAGGGAGTGAAGGGAGGGCTAGGAATGGGGAAAAAATAAGAACCCAGATGCATTATGTAAAGGTACAATTCCCAATGAGAAATGTAATTGTGTTGTATACCTACAATGTACCAATAAAAGAATTTAATAAAAAGATAAATAAATAAAAATAAATATTGTAGAAGAAATGGGTGAAATAGAAAGCAGAAAATCAAAGAAGCCAAATGTTTCTTCTTTGAAAAGATCAACAAAATTAATACAAATGTAGCTATCCTGGGAAATGAGAAAAAAAGTCTTGAACTACTAAAATTAAGAATAAAGAGGTGACATCAATATCATTACAGAAAGAAAAAATATCGTAAGGAAAAACTATGAGAAAGCATATGCCAGCAAAATAGATTTCTTAGATGGAGTGAAAAAATTCTTAGGGAGACACAAACTAACAAAACTGACTGGAGGAGAAAGCAAAACTTAAATGTGTTTAAAACACAGGTTTTTAATTAGCACACTAAAAAATTCCCACACGATAAATGCCTAGGTCCAAAGGGCTTCCTGTGGAATCCTATCAAACATTTGAAGAAAAGTTACTACCAGTATTTTGAAAACTTCCAAAATATCAAGAGGACTGAATACTTTCCAACTCATTTATGAATGCAATGTTACTTTGTTGCAAGACCAGTTGATAAACACAGAAATTCTTAATGAAATGCTAGCAGACTGAATCCAGCAACATAAAATAATGATAATATAAAATGATCAATTGGGATTTATTCAAGGAATTCCAATTTTGTTAATATTTTTAAACAATTTAATATAATACATTATTTTCATATAATAAAGGACAAAATTTTCATAATCATCTTAATACACACAGAAAAAACCGAAAAATCCAACACTATTTCACAACAAAAACATTCAAGAAACTAGAAATAATAGATTTTTGCACAATCTGATATGTGACATCAGTGAAAAATCCACAGTTAACATCATATTTAATGTTGAAAACTAAATGCTTTCTCCCTAAGATCAATAACAAGACAAAAATGTACATGCAACTCCTATAGAACAGGACATTTAGGCAGAGGAAATAAAAGGTATCCAAAGTTGAGAGAAGGAAAAACTATTCTCAAATGGCATGATCTTGTTTATAGAAAACCCTAAGGAATACACACATGCACACACATACACACACAGACACATTATATGTGAAAAGTAAATTCAGGGCCAGGGATTTAGCTCAGTGGTCCCAGCGCCTACCTCACAAGCTCAAGGTCCCGAGTTCGATCCCTGGTACCAAAAAAAAAAAGAATACAAAAGTAAATTCAGCAAAGTTCTAAGATCAATAAACAAAATCAATATAAAAAATACATCGTATTTCTACATATTTTTAATGAACAACCAAAAAATAAAATTAATAAAACTATTCCATTTATAATTACATGAAAAATAATAAAATAGGGATGCCATTGTAGCTTGCCTGGTAGTATTCATGAGAACTTGGGTTCAATCCCTACCACAATAACAACAACAACATCAACAATAATAATTAATACTTAGGAAAAAAATCTAAGAAGAAAATACAAGTCTTTTACTATAAAAAGTATAAAAATCTTTGAAAGAGATTAAACAGGACTTAAATATATGGAAAAACATCATGTGTACAGATTGAAAAATTTGATATTGTTTCCAATGTACCTATCAGATTAACGCAGTTCCTATCAGAATCCTACTTGCCTTTTTTAAAGGAATAGACAAGACTAATTTTGTAAAAAATACAAAATACCAGAAAGCCAAAGCCATTTTGAAAAAGAAGAAAGTTGAACTGAATCGCACTTTCCAATTTCAAAATTGATACAATACTACCCTAATCAAGACTGTAGGACCAACATAAGGATGGAGATACAGATCAACAGAACAGTACTGGGAGTTCAGAAACAAACTTTTACATTTATACTCAATTGATTTTTCAGCTGCTGTGCCAAGATAATTCAAGGGGAGAAATAAAAGTCTTTTCAACAAACAGTTCTGAGACAACTGGAAGAACTTCTTATGAAAAAATTAAGTTGAACACCAACCCTTACATGATATACAAAAATTAACTCAAATTAGATTAAAAAACCTCAATGTGAAAAATAAAACCATAAAATACTCGAAGGAAAATAGCATACATCTTCATGAGGAGGAACCCTGAAACATTGCTGATGGTGTTGTAAATTAATTCAGCTGTTTCGAAAAAGTTTGACAGTTCCTCAAAATGTTAGACAGAGAGTTACCATGTGGCCCACAAATTTTGTACCTAGGTATATACTCAAAAGAAATGGAAACACATAGGCACCTATAAAATTGTAATTCATCTTTATATAGCATTGTTCATAACCAAAAAGTAGAAATTCTAAATATTCATTGATGAATGGATTAACAAAACAGCATCGTTATGCAATAGAATATATGTGATGCAAGAATTCAGCAAAAATCAATAAAAGCATTCTGTGAAAAGTAATTGATTATATGAAACAACAAAAATGAGTACATTATTATTTTCATAAATCATTACTATACATACTTTATATCAATATGTTAAGTACATATGTTTATTCCTATGCACACATTTTTATTTATTTTGTTTCTAACAGTATTTCAAAACAACCATATTAGTAAGAATTGATAAAATGTGATTATGCTCTATTAACAGCTAGAATGTCAAGGTCACAGAAGGGAAGTGACCAGCCAGCAATGATAGTCAGTGAAGGCTATGATGTTAAGTGATGACTTCTAAATTCGAGGTTCCTAACCACATATGAGCTAACAGTGAAGTCTCTCGAAAAGGAAAGATTAGTAATCTAAAAATGATGAAAGATGAAAGAAAAACTAATATGTAGATTATATTTGTAGATAAATGTTGGAGACTTTAGGCTAGAGTTCTAAGGAACTTTTAGGAGAAAAAACTATAAAGACTAATGGGAAATTATAGATAATTGATCAGATTCCAAGAATGAATTGAGATAAACAGAATTTTTCAAAGGAAAGCTGTTCAAATAATTGAGACGATAATATAAAAATATAAAATGTCATAGAATAACTTATGGAGCTTTATAATCTCATTTATTTCAATGCCTATTAATCTCACAAACATCTATTTCTGCTTAATGCTATAACAATGACCTCCCTAAAATGATATATTACACATGCTCAAGAGATGTTTTGGTAAGAAAAATTTTTGCAATTTTGCTTAATACTATGCAATCATTTGATGTTTGGGAGGGAGGAAGAGAGAGGAAAGAAAGATACAAAACAATCTAAAAGTAATTGCTTCCATATGTTCAGGTCATCACATAAGTCAATAAACAAAACGCTGGAGTTCATTAGAGGAAAGTAAATATATTAGCATTGATACCAATGTCAATCATGAAAGAAAACATTAGACAACTCATTTTTGACTGTTTGTAGCTGTACATGATAGTTCCATGTTTGAAATGTAATAATTGATGCTATGATGACTGTAAAAAGTACTAGTCTTATGATACAACTTTTGTTATTGTTACTCTAGGTATCCATTTCTGTTACCTATAATGGAGCCAGAGTATGTGGCCCAAAAAGTTGTCAACGCTATTTTAGAGGAACAAGTTTACCTCTTACTACCCAGATTTGCATATGTTGCATTGTTCCTTAAACAGTAAGTTAATACTGACCTCACTTTCTTGGTTGTTTGTGAACAAATTGTCCAATCATCACTTCTTTGATCTAGAAAGCAACTTCACATTTTTTTAATGATGAGGGGAAGACGTTTGGTAGTGCAAGGACAGTTTACTGAACTATTGTTAGATGTGTCTTGGTTATTTCAGATATTGACAAGATTTAGCAACTCTTTAGCCTTTCAGAGCACACATTATTTCTTTCAACACAAAAACAAATAGCACCCAAGTTATTTGGGAGGCTTTGGGGTTTTTGTCTGTTTGTTTGCTTGCTTGCTTGCTTTTATATTTTTGGATTGGGTCAGTGCAGTTTGCCTAAGGTAGAATTCTATTTTGAAAAGAAGGGTAAAAATTGTGAGTGTGGTGCTAAAAACTAATCCATAAATTCCTCATTTCACTTAGGGAAAGAGTTGCTGCACCTTCCTATGAGGCCCATGCAATGTGCTCTGTGTATTTATGGATGGATTCAGCCTGGAAATCACGTCTAACATTTATAGAGTGCCCAACACAGTCAGTTACTGTGTTGATAGTTTTCCGTGAATTTTACCACATTTCGAGAATCCAAGGTTCAAAGAGTAATTTTTGCGGGGTTAAGTAGCTAATATATACTAGAACAAGGTTTCAAACCAAAGTTTTTAATCTAATTACAGAGCATAAGCTTTTACCATCAGCATATGCTCCTTCCCTCCCTGCTGTATGTACATATAGAGCTCCCCATATCCAAAATGCTAGGCACCAAAAGAGTTTAGATTTCAGATTTCTTCAGATTTTGGAATATTTGTGTAAATACAATGTGATTTCTTGAGGATTAAACCTAAGTCTAAAACATAAATTCATTTATGTTTCAGTTACATTTTGTATACATAGCCCAAAGATAATTTTGTACAATATTTTTAGTGGTCTGCATTTTGACTGTGACCCATCCATTGGGTCAGGTGTGAGATTTTCCACTTGTGGTGTCATGTGGGCAATCAAAAAATTTACAAAGTAGTCTCTTTGACCACTTTAAGGATGTTAACATACAATAACCTTTTCTCTGCTTTTATCTAGAATAATATCTCCAAAAATGATGCTTGCCCTTGGTGAGTACCTTGGAGCAGACAGGGCCATGGTTTCTTTCAAAGGAAGAGTGAAAGAAGATGAACCTCAGACTGAAACTAAGAGGAAATACCACTAGCTGAAGCTCCAAAAGTTGTAACCAAATAAAAAATATTAAAGGATAGAGTATTTGGAAATCTTCCTAACACTTAAATCATTTCAGTCTACCAAGAATCACTGATGCTTTCAAAAGTGCCAAGCTTATTCCCAGGAGAAAGTTTACACACTGCTATTTTTCTAAGCATTTCATTTATCTATCCAGTTTTTCTATCATTTTTCAACCTGATAAACCTTTTCAATTGACTCTAAACATACATATATAAAAACACATTAATGTAAATTGGCCCTAGTTTAATTTTAAAATAGCAATATAAGATACTTTCAGGAAAGAGGTGACTATTACTAATGATCTTATGAATCAATATTTTAGGCTGATAATTTTTCAGCATCAGATTTAAAGTTACATGTTAATGTTGTAATTAAGAAAAATAATGTCTACTTTGCAAAGTAAAAGCTTATTTGTATTGCCTACTAATCCCTAGTACAGTTAGATGGTCATATGAATCCCCTTAGTGGGTTTTAACCTGCTCATTATGTAAAATAAATGTGTAACTTAACAATTTTGTTTGCATACCAAAGTGTTGAAAATTGATAGCTCCTTTGCTCCTTGGAGGAAAAAAGATTCACATTACACTGCTATACACTGGTGATCTGTGAACTAAAGTTATCTTCATAATAAAGCTATAAAATGATCTTTCAGTGGATACACTTGAAGACACAGTCTTCATGAGAACACAAAACACTGGGAGGCTGGGCTCAGTTACGGGTGTGGCCATGAGGACAGGTGCCACAGTTGTCTGTAGCAAAGCTGGCATCCGAGGAGAAAATCTGTCTGGACTTCTCTGCTGACAGCTGTCTGTACTGCTGCAAGTCCTGGTCCCTGGAAACAGGGAGGAGTGCCTGCTGCCCATCAGTGCGGTGGCCCCTTCTCCTGCCCTCTGAGCTGGCTCCTACTCTCACTTGTCTTCAGTCTGAATATCGAGCTGCACATAAAATATTCCTGGTGAATACTGTATTTTGTCTTCCTGTTTCAGTATCTTTGAAACTTCAGAGTACAGTGGTATCCATGGAGGATTGATTCAGAGGCCCCTCTAGATAAAATCTGATGCTCAAGTCCCCTATATTAAAATGGCATATGCTTTAAATTATCTCTAGATTATTAATAATACTTGATACAAAGCCTGTACATCAGAGGTGTAGATTCAGTGTAGTCCTCAAAACCCAAGTGCAGTAGCTCACGCCTTTAATCCCAGCACTCTGGGAGGCTGAAGCAGGATGATAAATTCAAGCCCAGCCTAGGCAATTTAGTGACTTAGCAAGAGACCTTGTCTCTAAACAAGAAATTTAAAAGGGCTGAGGATATAGCCGCATTGTGAAGACCCTGGGCTCATCACTTAGTACTAAAAAGAAAGGGGGTACTGGGCACATGGTCAATTCAAGTTTGTCTTGTTAACTTTAGGGAATTTTTTTCTGAATATTTTGTAGCCACGGTTGGTTTTAGCTGTAACTACAAATAGAAGACCAACTGATTCAGTAGCTTTCCACATAGCTTTGCCCTAAAGTTCATATATTGTTATGAAATCTAACAAAAGCAACAACACTAAATTGATTTCTTTCCACTAAATTCTCAAAAAGTACTGAATCACTTTCCACCTCCCTAGCACTCTGCACTTAGTTTATATTAAAAATGTTTCAGTTTGGGCCAGGGATTTAGCTCAGTGGTTCCACCATCTGCCTCGCAAGCTCAAGGACCAGAGTTCAATCCCCGGTACCCCCAAAAAATGTTTCAGTTTGGGAAAGTAAAGGTTCATTTGGAGGTGTGTGTCTTTGAAAATGAAAACTTTATTTGTTTATTTATTTATTTTGGTTTTTTCAGGCAGGGTCTCCCTTTGTAGTTCAGGCTGGCCGTGAACTCACTATGTAGCCCAGGCTGGCCTCGAACTTGCAGCAATCCTCCTGCCTCAGCCTCCCGAGTGCTGGGATTACAGGCATACACCACCATGCCTGGCTTATGAAAACTTTACTTTTGCAATAGAACAATATTATAATTGGTAATTACTTCATCCTAAAAAAGCCTTCTTAATCCAGTACATAAAAATAGTGAAAAATTAAAAAATAAAAAATAAAATTAAAAAATAGTAAAAAATGATAATTAAAATATTTTAAAATAATATTTAATAATGAATAGCCATCTTATGTGCTTATGAGACAGAAGATTGTATTGACTCTGGTTATGGAAATTTTTCAAGGATTTTGAAAAATTAGAATACTTTCTTTTGCCTGCATTCATTCTTTTTAAAATGGATTAAAATCTGCCTTTCCTTTTTAAAATTTCTAATAATAACAGCTGTCCAATATTAAAATGACTGATTTGAGTCTCAATGGAGTCTTCCATTTCTGGAAATCAAAGGAAGTTATTTGAATCTTTTGAATCACTTGAATTTTTCCAATCCTAAAAAATCATCAAGAGTAACAGAATTATTTTGAGCCCATTTTTGCAATAAATCTTTATTTAAAAGCTAAGTGTAAAATGTAAATATTTATTATATCACCTAATGCACATTTGATTCACAAATAAAACTCAGTAAAAGGAAACAGGAGATTTTTTAAGTAATTCCAGAATTTGGAAGAAAAACAATGAAAGGAAAGTGAAGAAGATAAGAAGAAAATGGGAATGTCTTTTCTTAGAATTATGCCTTAGAAAGAAACATGTCTTTTGTAGGAGGAACTTTAGAATTTGGAGTGAATCTTCCCTGAAATAAGAAGCAGAATCAAGAATAGCAGGTGGTCCTTAGCTCACCACTGGCCCTTGGTTTACTCAAGTGGGCAGATGTAGGGCTAGATCTGAATATTTTAGGAATTACAAGAATCCTAGAGAAGCTGTAAGGAAAGAAAATAATGGATAGGTAGATAAAAGAGGAGCATTCAAGAAGTGGATAAACTGCAAAATGAGAATTTTATTGTGTTTCTGATGGGTGATATGAACTCTCTTCCCTATCTATTCACAAAATTTTTCAATTAGTCTCCCGTGGAGTATGGCCTTCAAGTGCACCCTTGATGAAAGCAAAGTCTGCCCATGAAGGGTCCCTAGATGTATATCACATGGACAACAGAAAGAAAGAAGCAAATCAAGTCAAAATGATGAGGAAATCAAAGAAAATGCTAAGGAAAGGATAGTGTGGATGATACAAAATTTTATTTCAAAATGAAGAAAAGATGCCTCCAGAAAAACCACAGAATCAAGAGCAGGAGATAGGTTCCTGAGGCCCTGTGGTCCCCGTCAGTTTTGAGGCACCCCAGTGAAGGAAGGATGAGAAGGTTAAGGAGAACAGCCACACAGAGGTACAAAGCCCAGTACAAAGTAAGATGTGGGACTCTTTTTTCAAAAAGCAAGGGAAGAAGTGCCATAAATGTCAGTAAAACTGATAGCTTCTTCCTTTAGAAAATTGTTTTATTTATAAAATATACTAATGATCATTCTAACAGATAGGAAACAATAGAAACTTAAAAGAGAAAAATATAATTGTTTTGTTTCATAATCTTATATAATATAATAACTTATGAGTGTGACAACTTAGTCATAGTTTTCTGATTAAATTTCTTAGGGGCATTACTAAGAATTGAACCTTTTTAGCAAATACATTTGATAGACCATCAGAATCTACAGTTTTAAAACTTCATTTCATTCATATAATTAAAAACAACATCTATCATTCTAGGTAAAAAAAAGTTGCAGATAATTTTTAATTTTGAGAAAGGACTTTCTGCTATTACTACACTTACAGGTGTATTACAAACTAGGACAACATAGAGATATATTTCTGATCAATTACTTCACTATATATATATATATATATATATATATATATATCATGTATAGCTAATGTATCTTGCAGAACAATTTTTCTAAAAAGATTTAACTCCTCATACATACCAGCATGTATAAATCTAATTGTATATATTTGTATAATAGCATTTCAATTTCTGACTTTTCCTGTAACTTGCAGATGTTGTATGAGGTACCAAAAATGACCTCATGATTTCTGTTTATGCATTTTGTTGCTACATCTTCAATCACAAAGGAAAAATTAATTTAATTTTTTCCTCATTAATAATTGGTTCTTGTGAAACTTCAAATGCAAATAGTGGTAAGTTTAACTTCTATCTCTTGGCCTTGAACACTTGCTTTATAATGCAGCAGCAATTTCCAAAACAGAAATTGTTAACTCTTTGAAGAATTCTAATACATCTTCAATATACTTTCTTGAAATGCCCAAAGTACAATTTTATTTTATATTGAGTAAGCATTGGCAATTCCTGTTTTACTGCTCAGATGGCAGAGTTAATATTTGTGCAGTTACATTCAACAGTATTTGATCTTTGACAAAAGAGCTCAAAAACATATACTAGAGGAAAGATGGTCTCTTTAATAAGTGGTATTTGGAAAACTGTCCACGTGCAGAAGATTGAATCTAGATTCATATCTCTCACTATGTACTAAACTAAAATCAAAATGGACCAAAGAACTAAATGTTAAAACAGAAACACTCAACCTGCTGGAAGATACAATAGGTAAAACTCTTGAAGTATTAGCCAAGGAATTTCTGAACAGAACCCCAGTTGCACAGAAAATAGTACTGAGAATCAATAAATGAGATCATCTCAAGTTAAAAGGCTTCTGCACAGCAAAAGAAGCAAACGAGAGCATCATAAAATAACCTATAGAATGGGGAAAAAATATTTTTACCAGCTATTCCTTAGACAGAGGATTAATATCTAGAATATGTAGAGAGCTCAAAAACTGAGACCTCCCAAAATAAAAGATTAATCAAAACATGTGCAAATGAATACACTTCACAGAGGAAAAAGTACAAATGGCCAATAAATACACAAAGGAATGATCAGCATCACTGGTTATTAGAGAGATACAAATTAAAACAACACTGAAATTCCATCTCACTCCAGAAAAAGTGGCTATCATTAAGAAATCAAATAATAACAAATGCTGATGAGGCTGAAGGGAAAAGGAACCCTGCTACTTTGCTGGTGGGAGTGAACTAGTACAGCCACTGCGGCAATTAGTGTGGAGATTACTCAAAGAACTAAAACTGAAAATTCCATATAACCTAGTATTCTCCTTATATGTTTCTTCTCAAAAGAGTTAAAAACATAATATTACAACGATACATGCACTGCCATGTTTATAGCAGCACCATACATAATAGCTTAATCTTGGAAGCAGCCTAGACGTCCATCAACAGATGTATGGATAAATAAAATTGTGGTATTTATACACAATGGCTTACTACTCTGCCATAAAGAAGGATAATCTTGAGTCATTTGTAGGAAAACAGGTGCACCATAAGACCATAATTCTAAGTGAAATAACTCAGACATATAAGCTTCAATATCATATGGTTTCTCTGAAACTGAAATTACAAATAAAAAGCAAAATAAAAATAGATAATAGAAAGTAGGGTGATAGATCTTTCTCAAATGGTAAGGGGATCAAGAAATGGAGGGGCAGGGAAGGAAGGGAGAAAATAGAGATTTAAAAAGATGTGATATGTACATGTACAAACTCTACACAAGAAATGGAAACAATGGAAACACATACTGCAAACATGTACCAATAAAAAATTTTAAATAGCTAGCTAGCTAGCTATATATATTTGTGCAGCAGCCACAGGTACAGATTTCAGAGGCAACAGGGAGCCCACATTCCATACCAGCTCTCAGTGCTACTGCCATGTGTATCCCTTCTCTCTCCTGCAGGCACAAACACTGCCATTACTAATTGTGCTGCTATTGACACCATGGCCACCACCAATCTGGGCCCAGATCAAGCCCAGCTACCTCCTTGGGGCCCAGTGGGCTCAAGACTCCTCCAAAACATGCACGTGTGTACAGAGCTACTGCTATATATGACTTCCTGCTGTGTTTAGAACCTTAGACACTAATGCATGGATTGTGCCTACAGGACAACTACATGTGCCTGCTGTTACTTGAGGGCACCATCTGTGCTCCTGTGTATGCCCCACTATGCAAGTGAGCTTCACTGACAAAACACAAGTTCAAAGATAAGTCAGGAGGGACTTTAGCTGAGTAAAGGCAGAGACTTAAAGTAAAAATGGGGCTGTTCTAAGAACAGGGTCCTTTGTGGCCTCATAGGTCCTTAAGCCCAGCCTTGTCTCTATGCATCACACACTATGCTAGATCTTCTTCAAAACCAGTAACAAGGTGGAATCCTTGCTCCACAACCTAAAATGGAGCTTTTGTCAGCTCACCAGGACAACTCATAGGTATTATGCAGCGGTAGAGCAGAAATATCAGAGGACATAGATTTGTGTTGGAGTTCTTCAGTACAATGCCAAGGAGCAGAGTTGGCCCCAAGCATCAAGGAGGTGAATCTTCAGGGCTGCTGTACAACCACTCCCAGCACTGAGGAACAAAGCACCCACAGCACCTAGGAGGTGAGCTGCACAGGTGCCAGCAGCAAACCCCTAACCCAGTTGAAATGAGAAGACACATAAACAAGTCACAAAACCAAGTTTCCAGATCACCTACAGCAACCCTAAAGGGAGATCAGATGGAACAATCTGATACTCAACCACCTGGACTCACTGAACTGGCAAAATAAGAGGATCTGGGAAAAATGAAATCAGAAATGATTTCTCAGACAATGGCAGAGATTGTGCCCATAGTGCAAGACATGATTAATAAATCTAGAGCAGACATAGATAAAAAAGAAAAAATACAGGAGCTGAGGAAGATGATGGAGTCTCAACATAGCCAACAAATGGAATCCATAAAACAAATGCAAACAGATTTCCAGATTAAAAGCTCCATTGAAAGTCTGTACCACAGAATGAGCCAATGTGAGGACAGAATTTCAGATAAAGAAGATGAGATTGCAATTAGTGACCAGGGAAAGAAAAATTTCTTTAAAATTGTAAGAAACCGCAAGAAATCAATCCAGCAGCTGCTAGACGATGCAAAGAAGAATAACATAAGACTAATCGGAGTCAACGAAGAAACAGGAGAGAGTGCAGATGACATAAAAAAAACTGTTCACAGAAGGAATGGCAGAAAACTTCCCAACCAGGGGGAAAGAACTTGAAATACAGCTAAGACAGGCATATAGGACTCCAACTAGCCTTGATCAAAAAGATCTACACATAGGCATATAATAGTTAAGATTCCAGAAACCCAACAGAAGAACAAAATTCTACAAGCAGTTAGAGAAAAGAAACAAATCACATACAAAGGAAAGCCCATCAGAATCACAGCAGACTTCTCAATGCAAACCCTCAAGGCAAGAAGAGCTTGGAGTGATGTATTTCAAGCCCTAAAGGAAAACAGCCTGTAACCCAGATTGATGTACCCTGCAGAACTATCTTTCAAAATTGATGAAGAAATAAGATACTTTCATGACAAAGAGCACCTTAGGAACTTTATGAATACCAAACCAGCACTCCAAAAACTTTTAGACAATATCCGAGGAAAAGACAATAAGGATCACAACCCTAGGAAACCCAGGAAAATGAAGCCATTGGACATGACAAGAAATTAAATGCAAAGGGGGAGATTACAACAACAAAAAAGTCATAAGAATGATAAATTAATATGTATCTGTTATAATCATCAATGTTAATGGTCTCAACTCACCAATCAAAAGAAATAGACTGGCAGAATGGGTCAAGAAGCAAGATCCAACAATATGCTGCATACAAGAAACACACTTAATTCAAAAAGGAACACATAGACTGAAAGTTAAAGGATGGAAAACAATACTCCATGTGACAGGAACCCCCAAAAAAAGCATGAATAGCTATCTTCTTTGCAGATCAAGTGGATTTCAAACCAACACTGATTAAGAGAGACAAAGAAGGACACTACATCCTTGTAAAGGGAATAATCCAAGAGCAAGAGAGGACAATCATTAATATACATGCACCAAACACTAGTGTCCCCAACTATATAAAAGAAATACATCATGAAATATCAAATAAACACTAATACAATAGGAGCAGGGGACCACAATACCCCACTGTCACAAATAGATCAACTAGACAAAAAATAAACAACAAAATACTATAACTGAATCAAACTCTTGAACAAATGAACTTAACAGATGTTTACAGACTGTTCCACCCCACAAAATCAGAACACATATTCTTTTTAGCTGCACAGGGGTCATTCTCCAAAATAGACCACATACTCACCCATAGAACATGTTTAATTAAGTGCAAAGGAACTGAATTTATCCTCTGTATATTATCAGACCATAGTGCAATGAAATTGGAGATCAATAGCAAAAGAAACCACAAGAATTTCATAAACACATGGAAATTGAACAACACACTTCTGAAAAACCAATGGGTCACAGAAGAAATTAAAGAAGAAATCAGACAGTACCAACAATTAAATGACAATGGCAATACAACATATTGGAATCGATGGGACACAATGAAAGAAAGCAGTTTTACAAGGGAAATTCATAGCAGTGAATACTCATATTAGGAAAACCAAGCGAGCCCAATTAAACAACCTGATGCTGAACCTCAAGCTTCTAGAAAAAAAAAAGAGCAAGACCCAAAGCTCATACAAGGGAGAAAATTATAAAGATCAGAGCAGAAATCAATGCAATGGAGACTAAGAGAATGATACAATATTCAACAGAATAAACAAAATTGTTTATTTGAAAGAATATCATCAATACCTAATTCGAGAACCTATCCGTCAATAAGATGGAAAACACAGAAGAAATGGACAGATTCCTAGATATGTATGAACTACCAAAGTTGAATGAAGAAGACCTAAAAATTCTAAACAACCCAATATCAATCAAAGAAATTGAAAACGTAATTAAAAACTTACCAGCTAAGAAAAGCCCAGGTCCTGATGGCTTCACTGCTGAATTAGAGAGGAGCTACTGCCACTACTGTTTAAGCTCTTCAATGAAATTGAAAGGGAAGCAATTCTCCCGAATTCATTCCTGGAAGTAAGTATTAGTTTGATTCCAAAACCAGGGAAAGACCCAAACAACAAAGAAAACTACAGGCCAGTCTCCCTAATGAACACAGATGCAAAAATCCTTAATAAGATACTGACAAATAGAATGCAGAAGATTATCAAGAAGATCACACACCCTGACCAAGTAGGATTCATCTCAAGGATGCAGTGATGGTTCAACATACACAAATCAATCAATGTAATACACTATAACAATAGAGCCAAGGACAAAAACCATATGATCATCTCAATAGATGCAGAAAAAGCATTTGACAAAATCCAACAAGCATTTATGATAAAAACCCTACAAAAAAATTGGAATAGATGGTCTCTACCTCAAATCGATAAAAGCCATCTTTGAAAAACTAACAGCCAATATCATATTAAATGGTCAAAAACTGAAATCCTTCACACTAAAATCAGGAACAAGACAAGGATGTCCACTATCACCACTCCTGTTCAATATAGTTTTGGAAATATTAGCCACAAGCAATTAGACAAGAGAAAGAAATAAAATGAATAAAGACAGGAAATGAAGAAGTCAAATTGTCATTATTTGCAGATGACATGACACTCTATATAGAAGACCCCAAGAACTCCACCAAAAGTCTTCTAGACTTAATAACCAAATTCAGGAAAGTACCTGGATACAAGGTCAACACACAAAAATTAATAGCTTTCCTCTACACGAACATCAGACTCACTGAGACAGAAAATAGGGCAAACAATTCCTTTCACAATAGCATCCAAAAGACTGAAATACCTAGGAATCAACCTAACAAAAAAATCAAAGACCTCTTCTCTGAAAATTATAGCACTCTGAAAAGAGAGGTTAAAGATGATATCAGAAAATGGAAAGACATCCCTTGCTCCTGGGTAGGAGAATCAACATAGTAAAAATGGCCATACTTCCAAAACTGCTATATAAATTTAATGCAATCCCAATTGAAATTCCAGCAGCATACTTCACAGACCTTGGGAAAACAATCCAAAAATTCATTTGGAACAAGAAAAGACCCAGAATAGCAAAAGCAATTCTAGGCAACAGAAACATGGCAGAGGGTATCACAATCCCCAACTTGAAACTATACTACAAAACTACTGTGATTAAAACAGCATGGTACTGGCAAGAAACAGACCTTAGGAGCAGTGGAACAGATTGGAAGATACAGAAACAACTCCAGACACACTCAGCCACCTCATCTTCTACAGAGGAGCCAAGCACCCTCACTGGAGGAAAGATAGCCTCTTTAACAAATGGTGCTGGAAAAATTGGCTTTCAACTTGCCAAAGATTAAAAACAGACCTATATCTCTCACCATGCACTAAACTAAAATGAAAATGGATTAAAGATCTAAATAGTAAAACAGAAACGCTGAACTGGCTGGAACAGAGGTTAGATAGAACTCTTCAAGACATTGGTGTAGGAAAAGATTTTATGAACAAAACCTCAGTTGCCCATGAACTAACACACACAATCAATAAGTGGGATCTCTTCTGATTAAACAGCTTCTGCACAGCAAGAGAAACCAAGAGCAGTGTGAAGAGACAACCCACAATGTGAGAAAATATTTTCACCTGCTGTTCCTCAGACAAAGGTCTACTATCTCGAATCTATAAAAAATTTTTAAAAATCAGACCTCCCAAATTTAAAGACCCAATCCAAAAATGGGCCTCTGAAATGAACAGATATTTCTCAGACAAAAAGGTAGAAACAGCAAATAAACATATGAAAAAATGTTCAGCATCACTGGTCATTCGAGAGATGCAAATGAAAGCAATGCTGAGATTCCACTTCACTCCAGAAAGAATGGCTGCTATCACGAAATCAACCAATAACAAATACTGGCAAGGTTGTGGGGAAAGAGGAAGCCTGCTCCAGTGCTGGTGGGAGTGTAGACTGGTGCAACCACTGTGGAAATCAGTATGGAGATAGTTCAGAGAACTAGGACTGGAAGTCCCATTTGACCCAGGCATTCCCGTGCTGGGTATCTTTCCCAAAGAATTAAGACTCATGTCACAGTGATATACGTGCATCCATGTTCATAGCAGCACAGTTTGTAATAGCTAAAACTTGGAAGCAGCCCAATTGCCCATCAACTGGAGACTGGATAAAGAAAATGTGTTTGTTTTTTTTTATAAAATGGAGTACTACTCAGCCATAAAAAATGAGAAATCAGAGACATTTACAGCTAAGTGGTTGCACATTGAGGCCATACTCTTTAAGTGAAATAAACAGGACACACATGTGTAAATACCAAATAGTTTCTCTAGTGTGAGTAGCTAAAAGTGTAAATAAGGACTAAAAGTATAATAGATAATGTGAAATAGGAAGAAAAGGGGCAACGGGGAAGGGGAAGTGGGAGGGGTAGGGGAAAGGAAAGAAGGGAATGGAATTAATATGAGAAAATGAAAAAATGGAAACAAAGTCTTTGTAGATCGGGACGGATGGAGGGGTTGAAGGGAGGGCAGGGGAATGGGGAAAAAATAAGAACCAAGAGAGATTATGTAAAGGTGCAAATTTCCAATGACGAATGTCATTATACTGTATACCTAAAATGTACCAATAAAATTAATTTTATAAAAGAATAGTAACATGGTGCAGTAAAATCCCAGTTTACCAGCAAGGTGACATTTACCAAAAGTCAATAAGCCCCAGTTTTCTTACCTATAAAGTCAGAATAATAACATGCCACAACTCAATTTCTGTAAGAATTGAATTACAACAATCCACAGAATGCTCTTAGCATAGTACTATCAATATTTTAGCTCTTAGTATTAAAACTCTCAATATTTTATTAACTGTGATAAGAGGAGGAACATCATATGATTGTGGCCCTATTTGGAATGTAATCCTGGTGCCAGTAATTGCTAACTGTAACTCTGGGCATGTTACTCTACCTGTGTGTGTTTCTTTATCTGTAATAAAACTCATGGGTTCATACATTTAAAGAACTTAGAAAATGCCTGGCATACATATGTACTCCATAAATGTTAACTATCAGTATTTTTTGTTTTCATAATTTATTCTTTCCAATAACCAACATTGGCATGTATTGTTATGCCACTTTACAGATGAGAACATGAAGCTCAAAGAGACCAATTAGCAGCTTGTCCAATGTAGCACTTACAGTGAGGGACAGAGCTAGATCTCACAACTTCGTACTCTCTGTCTAACTCAGGCTGTTTCCAGAGGATAACTATAACCTTTGCTATTCCCCAGTACAGAAAATATGCAAAGCAGAAGATTTGGTTGATTTGGGGTGAGGATACTACATCTCCCAATTTACTTCTACAAAACCAAAGCTATGAAATTTCTGAATTAAACTGATTTCCAAAGTCCTTTTTAGCCCTAACACCAACATCATATCCTTGGCTTTTCTACTTGGGAGTTTCACTCAAATGTGCTTTACAGCGACAATCCAGTTTTCACAGCATACACTGACATCCTCAATTGTCCTTGACTGATTAAATACATCAGTAGACAGGTGATGATGGTGTACTTTTACATGACTATGTTGTCTATCAGCCTCTGAACACAAGCCAGTAGTTCATCTTCCCCTTGGATTTCTGCTAAGCCAGTGTCCAATAACTGTTAAGTTAAGGCTGTCTTCTCACCCTCTGTCTTTTTCCTTGTTATGATTTGGATCTTAAGTGTCCCCTAAAGATCCATATGCTAAAGGCTTCATCACCAGCCTGTGGCACTACAGGGACGTGGTGGAACCATAGAAGGCAGCACTCAGTGAAACAAGTTGGGTCCTTCCGGGTTTGCCCTTAAGGAGGACATTGGAACTTGACCTTCCTTTCTTTCCTTGCTTCCCAGCCATCATGAGGTAAGCAGTTTTGCTCCACCGTGTGCTCTCCACGGTGATGTTCTGTCTCACCACTGGACCAAAAGCAATATAGCCAGGAGACCATGGACTTAAACCTCTGAAACCATGAGCCAAAATCTTTCCTCTTTTAGCTGATTATCTCAGGCATTTTGCCACAGCGATGAAAAGCTGACTAACACAGCACCCTTCCCCAGAACCCCATTAACAAGAAGAAAGTATGTTTCAGGAAGAGGCCAGGCTAGGTTCCAAACTCACCCAGAAATAGTACATAAGTAGGGACAGAACGAGGGGAAAGGAGAAAGTCAGTAACACTGCTTCTGGTCCTATCAGGAGTCAAATGTCCTGGATCACATTCTAGGGGAGATAGACCTTTCTACGTAGCAAAGCTAAGTAAGTGGTTCTCCAAAAGTTATTACCAGTATCATTTTTTAAATTGTGAAGATAAGATCTAGGCATGACATATGCAAAAATCATAATTATAAATTTAATAATAAGGAAGTTCTCTGTGAATGAATCTATTCCAAGAACATGAGTCTACTGTTAAACTTTTGAGCAATCAATTAAGTCTAAAAATCAGAGGTTGTTTGGCTTAGAGCTGGAGATTCCTGTTGAACATGGGGCCATTACTGTGGAAACGAATGGGTGGGATGGAGAGAATTAGAAAAGGGGTAGTGAAAGACTGGGAGTAGTGCAAAGACTCTGGTGCAGGTGGGTAAGAAGGCAGGATGCTGCCTGCATCTGTCTGAAGCGTCCTGCTCCTCCTCTGCCAAGGGTGTGGTCCACTACACTCTGCATGTTTGTAGAAGCCAGCAGCTGGTTTCTAGCACTT
This sequence comes from Heterocephalus glaber, assembly GCF_053883595.1. Lineage (NCBI taxonomy): Eukaryota > Metazoa > Chordata > Mammalia > Rodentia > Bathyergidae > Heterocephalus > Heterocephalus glaber. Next base: position 674,674 of record NW_028258344.1, on the reverse strand, counting down.
CAGGCCCCAAAGGGCTCACAGGAAAGGTTCACAGAGTCTTTGCCAAGTTTGAGTCTTCATACCTAGATAAGAAAATCTTGTTGTGGGCCTGGCATTTTCAAACCCTGCCTTCATCCTGCCAAAAATAACAGATGTTGCAGAAAATGGAGCTTAAGAGAAAGCAAGCTACTTAATCCAACACACAATTTCACAGTGATTGCATCAACCAGAGAGTTACAGGTAGACATGCAATCCAGCAAAAGAGCCCAGTTACCAGCAGAAGCCACCTAAGTGGTAAAGTATTCACCTGGATGTCATCATCCTTATCAGAAACAATAAAAATAGATAAAACAAAGAATACTTAACTCAAAATAGTTGTCATGGTTTATTTTTGTTTTGTTTTGGCCATAAGAAGCACAAGTCTTTTTCAAGAAATTTTTACTGAAATAGAACATCAGTTCAGAAATATGGACACAAGTGTGTACACCTAGAAAAATTTTTACATAATTAATACAACTATGTAGTCACTGCCCAGATCTAAATGGAAATCAATAGCAGAACTCAAAAAATTTCCTCATATTCTCTCTCAGTCAGAACTCCCCAAAGCTAATCACTGTTTTTATTTCCATTACATAGATAAGCATTGCTGGGTTGGCTCTTTCTGTATGTGAAATCATGTAGTATGCACAAGTATGTGTCATTTTCTACCTCAGTGTTATATTTATAAGAGTCAGATGTGTAGTAGTAATTCATTCCTTTTCTTTTTTGGCTTAAATTTGCTTTATTTTTTTTTATTAGCACATGTTTGCCTTACATAATGTTTACATTCCTTGTGTAGAGTTGTATGTATATAACACATCTTAATTGCCTTTTTCATTGCTATAGGGTATTCTACTATAGGAACACATTGCCAGTTCTCTGGATATTTGGTCCATCTTTTGGCCATTAAAGAAAACCCTAAAAGGACTAGATGGTATATGTCATTTAAATGAGGGTGACCTAAATCACTAAGATCTCCTTCCACTCAACTCTAATTTTCAATCATTTCTCTACCATATTTGGTAATTGGATCATCCTTCGCTTATTTTTCCCATGGTGGCCTGGAAAGTGAAATAGAATTTAAAAGTTTTAAAAATAAAGAGTTATAAATTGCAAAATCCATTACTAAAATGATAAAATATTAAATCATAAGCATAAAAGGAACAGAAAGAACACACATCTTTAAAGAAAGAAAAATTATATATATCAACAGTTTTCAAACTTGTTTGAGTAACCCCTAAAAGAATTTACATGCAAGGCAGGCAACAGAACCACTGAGCTAAATCCATGGCCCTCGAGTACATTTTTTAAAATTTTTATTTTATTGATACATTTTAGGTATACAATATAATGATATTCATCACTGGAAATTTACACCTTTACATAGTCTCTGTTGGTTCTTATTTTTCCCCCTTCCCCTGCCCTCCCTTCAACCCCTCCATCAAGTACATTTTTAATCATGATCTTGAAGCTACATATTTAATTCATTCACTTGGTGCAGAGTGACTGACAGATAATTTAAAGGACAATGCCAGTATTCAATGTCAACCTAATTTAAAAAAATAAAAACTTACTGTGAGAAAAAGTTGGACTTTGATTTTAAACAATGAGTGCTATTAGGTAAGCCTGTGACAATAATCTCACTTCTGAATTCCAGCTCTGAGAGACAGCAAAGGCACAAAGTGTCATGGTGATTCTCCCTCACACTTGTATAAAAAATGTAATGCCCTCATTAACATTTTCCACCAAGGCTATTTCTGCTTTTGTTCTTATGGATCCCTTCCTCAGGAACTACTCATTCTTGAATTAGTCCATTTCAGCCCATGTTTGCAGATATAGCATAGGTGCCTCCCATATATACTCAGCATGGAGACTCCTGGAATGTTCTACATATTATTTTAAAACTCAAATTTTAAAAAAGGTTTACCAGGATAAGTACGATGACTTCTATTTCTGCTTATATGGATGACTAGATGTCCAGAGAAAGTTTTCCAATATTGAATCTAAAAATTATAGTTAAATTTTTAAAAATATTTTAATCTAATTAAATGATCTCTTGGGAAAAGAAATGAGATTCATTCCCTGGATAAAATGAAAGTAAGAATCTTGAAAGTTAAACTTACCCTTTTTGTGTGTCAGGAAGAGGTAGAGAGGTATATTAGCTATCTTAGGTGCACATATGATGAGGAGAATAGAAAAGAAGTATAAAGTCTGTGTCTTTGTCTGTTTTCTACAGCTATAGCAGAATACCACAGACTAAATTATAAAGAAAACATTTATTTCTCATAGTTCTAGAGTCTAAAAGCCCAAGAATATGGCACTGGCACCTGATGAGACCCTTCCTACAGCCTCATACTATGGCAGCAGACATGACAGAGCCTGTGTGCTCATGTCTATTATTATTATTATTATTATTATTATTATTATGCTACTACTCCTATCACAGGGGCCCTAATCTCAAAACCTCATCTAATCATAATTCTCTCCCCAGAAGCCTACCTCCAAATAAATCATCAACATATGAATTTTGGGATTATGTTTCCAATACATGAATTTTAAGGGGACACATTAAAACCCTAATAGCCTATAAAAACCAAAAGAATGGCCTGGAGAACAACCATATCAAGTCAGACTCTGAATGGCCGAGAAATCAACCACTTCAAGCTGGACCCCAGCAAGGCTATCCTATCAGAGGACTGAATTGGGAAGTGGTGTTAGGGGTAGGGAAAGAGAATGGAGAAACATCAAATTGATTTAAGTGAAAAATAAAAATGAGAAAAGCAGTCCTTGTAGAATATCTAACCACAAGTTTATCACACAGGTTGGGGCCAGAATCTATACCATTTATGTTACCTCCACTTCCCAATAAACTTTAAGCTAAATGTTAGTTTTAAAATGGACCTAAGTGGGCCGGGGATTTAGCCCAGTGGTTTCGCCACCTGCTGCGCAAGCACAAGGACCTGAGTTCAATCCCCAGTACCAATAAATAAATAAATAAATAAATAAATAAAATAAAATGGACCTAAGAGAACTTACTGGTGTGATGGAAGTGTCACAACTGTATTGTGTTAATGTACAATTGCACAAGTGTATAAATTTACTAAAACTCAAACTGTGTATTTAAAATAAGTGATTTAGAGCCAGGTGTAGTGTCATACACCTTTAATCCCAGCACTCAGGAGGCTGAAGCAAGAGGATCGCCTGAGTTTGCCTGGAATACATAGCAAGATCTTGTCTCAAAAAATAAAAAATAAAGCAATTTTATAGTATGTAAATTACACCTCAGTAAAATGAAGACAAAAGGAAAAGAGGACAAAGCTTATCTGGGCCATGAATCACTGGCTGTTTCTGACTCATCTTTTGCACAATTTGAGCAATCTTGGCACATCTAGGTCAAATCTACATAAATTCATTACCTTGCCATTCGCACTGCAATTACTCAGAAAAAAAAGTTTGTTAGCAATGATAATGTTGGGAAAGATAAAGTCTTATGGGTAGAATTAGGTCAAAGGATATACAATGGACCCTTGACTTATCACCTCAATTCGTTCCCAAGGGCTGCTTATAACCCAAGTCGGTCAACTGCCCTCAAAGTCTCTCTCCTGTATAACTTTAGGCCACACTTTCTTCCAGGCAGATCTCAGTGTTCTTAGAGAGACATTGGCCCAGGGTTTCTCCATTAACCCCACGCAGGAAAGGATGCTGTCATGTTCCTTCCAGAACTCTTTAAGGGTTAGATCTGCATCTGAGACCATGTGGAAGCACAAGTGGCCAGCATTTGGGTCCTAACTCAAGACTTTATTAGTTAAAGCTAAAATTCCAGTCATAAGCCAAGTTGTTCATATGTCAAGCCAGTCATAATCAGGGTCTACTGTATATCATTCTACCTCCTGATACATATAATTCTCCAGAATTATATAATGTCCACCACTTCCATATAAAGACATTCCCTTCTCAAAATGTTTGTCAACCTGAAAGTCAATAAACTTTTTATTATGCAGCTATTTGGCTCCAAGATCTAAGATGTAGATGTAGTTAAGACCATTTCTTCATATGTTTATTAGCTTATTAAACATCTTTGACATGAACAGTCCATTTCTCACTTTAAAAGTTCTTTCTTAGCTTTCAAGGTGATGGCCACTTCTCTGTGTCTCCCTCCCTCAAATGCAAGCCAGGTCTTCTGCACACAGCAAGGTCTCTGGCTCCTTTAAGTAGTGTACCCTCCACTGCCTACACCCATATTCAATATAGATGAGATTTCTGGTTTTCAAGTTTTCTTTCTTGAAGCCCACCTCCAACTTCTGACCAGAAAGAAGAGTGGCAGCTCAGAGAAGCCATGGAGATAATGGAAGGCTGGTGTTTTCCACTGTCTAATCATCTGAATTCTCACAGGCTACATGACCCGGAGCCCATCAGCCAACTTCTCTGTGGCTCCATCCACTCTCATTTCCAGTTGTTGCTCACCTCTGCACCTTGGCCCATTCTACCTCTGCAGTGTGGAAGGCCCCTACAGCCTAGCTTCCCCTCCAAGATTGGTTAAGGGTCCCTCTTTTATGGACCTCAGAGGCAACTGAGATGCCCATCTCTCACCCTCATGGTGCATACAGTCCATGAATATGTCTCCCAATCCTTCTTAGAAGCTCTGATGTTCCCCGGACCACTGCACAGCACTTGAATAATGCGCTTGGGAAATGAAAGCTGATCTGACACCAGTGCACACACATCTGCCACAAAGGACTTTCCCACAGGACAACTAGTTCAGTGCTCTCCATAGCTGGCCTAGGAACCTCCTAAGCACTGAAAGGCATTCAAGGCCTTCTCTGCTCCTATCTTTCCAGGATTAACAGCCCTATTTCTTCTTCACCAAATAAAGAACAAAAGTGCAGTTTCTCCTACCCCTAGACCTGTCCCTGGTTGGCTGAGCCTGCCCCACCTGGCCCTCAGGTGAATTCCAAAACCGATCCCACCCTCACTCCGTTTTCCCTTCAATACCCCATAATTTAATTTATTGTCATCTCTGCTCCTTGTGCCACCCACTAAACTCCACCCTCTATTATAAGCATTCCAGTGGTGACTTACATTCACTCTCTAATTTTATTAGTGGATATTTATCATTTTTTCTTGACAGATATATCATCGCTGTATCCTCTGAATCTTCACAACTAAGAGATCTTCAGTAAACCAGTCAGAGTGCAGTGTTGATTCTTGCTCCATTTTTAAATTTCACCTTCATAGAATAAAGGTCTCCCTGGCCCTCTGCCACCACAGTAACTGCTCCAGCCAGTCCCTACCCACTCAAGGGCGTCTCCTAAACTCATGCCCACAGGCCTTACTGACGAGCTGCTGACTTTGGATCCCAGCGGAGAATCAGACACTGCAGGTGAATTTCCCACCGGGGCTCTGCAAATACACCAGGGTCGCAGGAGGAGGTGGCGGTGGGCTTCCAATACAGAAATTCTGATTTAATAATCCAGGGTGCAGCCTGGGCACTGGAAATCTTAAACGTAAGAGAAATCTGAGTGTGCACACCCAGTAGCCAAGATCGAATTTTCACCTTCTCAAGCTCTCTGCCCGAGAAAAGACAAAAGGCCTGGGCGGGCCGGGTGCACCGGCAGCCCCACCCCAGACGCGGGCGGCGCCGAGATAAACGCCTGAACCTCTCGGGGTCCTAGGGGTAAACGAGCCCGGCTTCTCGGGGACTGCAAGCGTGAGTTACCAAGACCGGCCCTCTTTGGAGGCTGGCCCTAGGAGGAAGTGGCGCGACTCGGTTCAGTGCCTCCTCCAGGGTCTTGCGGAACGGACGCCGGGCGAGGGCCAGAGCGTGGCGGCCGGATGTGGGTAGGGGGCGAGGCCCGAGGCAGCAGTGGGCCAGTGGGGGCCCTTGGCGGAAGCATCCGCAGACCCCAGCTTCCGGGTGTGGACAATCCCCCGGTGTGCGCGCACACCCACACACCCACACACACCCACACACACACACACAGAGGCGAGCTGCCTTCCATTCTCCCTTCCTGGTGGCTCTTCTTCGACTTTTTTGCCCAGGTTCCTGTCTCTCTGCTGTTCAGTGCTTGCACCTCCTGCTCCTTACTGCTAACCTATTCGCTTCTTTCAGCAGAAGTTGTGGCTGGGAGTCTGCCTGCACACTCCTGCCTGCCTCCCTGGCCTGGGAAACAGTGTGCCTGCTCACATTGCCTAGTGCTAACTCAATCTTTGTACTGAGTAGGCTGTGGCAAGAAGACACACGGAAGAAGCCTGCAGCCTGATCAGACTTAAGACACTGGTATGTTCCTAAGAACGCATCTTTACAATGTAATGAAAATGTACATTTACTTTCATGTATACATATACAGTACTTACTATGACTGACTTTCATTAGTATAAGGAGGAGAATTTGTTCTTGCCAGCAGGAATAGCCAGTATAGCTCTAGTGAGTATGTTGCTGTCATTATGTGCTTGGCACCCCTAGTAAATCATCTACTTTATGATCATGCCGCTTTATAGAGACTGGGAGCTAGAAGGGGAGATGATGTACAAGCTGGTAAGCATTAAAATGCAACCAGCTTCTCCTCATTCCCCAGGACTCCTGGAAGAGCGCTGTGTGAAGGACCATGCATACCCACACATCCCTAATTTGTTCAGATGTTTCATATGGACTAGTAATGACCTTATAATGCTCCTTAATATTTCACCTGTATTCTCTTTTACTCCTACAGCTCCATGTGTGGTAAGTATTGGTATAAACTCTTTGTAGAGAAAGAAATAGGGGTACAAAAGATGAAATGATTTTTACCAAAGTTGCAAAGGAAGTCAGTGAGAAATGCAGAATTCCAACCTGGAGATGAACCTGTTGACATCACTGCCTATGCAAGTGAACAGCAAGCATCCTGAACCTCAGATGGAGACAACTTCACGCTGCTAAGCTCTGAAGTACTTGGGAGCATCTGCCAAGACACGGATAAACCGTCGACTTGTCTTAGGTCTCACAGCATAGGAGGAGCATTGAGACAGGCACACTGAAGTCTAGTCTTGGCATTATGAGTTTTCCTGTCATACAGGTCAATGATGAGTCTTCTGACTGTACGACAGTGCTGGAGACCACTGAGTAGACCTCTGTCTTCTGGCATTCACTGAAATAGTGGTATGCCTAAAAGGGGGCATGGTGGCCTGGCTGGGACACCTGGTATGGATTTCCTAATGGGAAGAATATTGCTGGAGGCTGCCCATGGTGACTTGGTACTCTTTCTGAGTTCAGAGGCTGCTACCAGGAAACAGTGTTTAAATCAGGCTGCTCAGTTACTTTCACTATTTGAGAAAATGGAGCTCCACATACTAAGCAAACTATCTTGCTTTGTAGGTGTCAGACAGAAGAACATGGCTTCCTACCTGAAAACAACAAAGGAATTGCTTGTTTTCTTAGGAAAATCACTTTTTAGTGTTCTGAAGGCTCTGATTTTTACCTTCATTCCAAAGCCACGAAAGAATGTGGCTGGTGAAACTGTCCTCATAACAGGCTCTGGGAGTGGACTCGGGAGGCTCTTAGCCTTGCAATTTGCCCGTCTTGGATCTGTGCTTGTTCTCTGGGATGTCAATACAGAGGCAAATGAGGAGACATGCCGGATGGCTCAGGAAGCTGGTGCCATGAAGGTACGTGCCTACACCTGTGACTGCAGTCAAAAGGAAGAAGTCTATAAAGTGGCTGATCAGGTAAATCTTGGGGACTCATCATTTTTTATGGGCAGAAAGATCCCTGTGTGAATACTTTGGCATATATCGTATCAGTTTTGTTGTTCATTTGTCTTTCTCAAAACCTATTTGCCTGCCTCAAAAGCACAAGGTCCCAAGTTCGATCCCCAGTACCAAAATTATATATATATATATATATATATATATATATATATATATATATATATAGTCTGGCAGTGAGAATTTGGAGTTTTTAGTTTTTATTGTATGGAAGTTGCTGTGCTAAGTACCCTGTATGTAATGTATTGTATTACAGAACTACAAAGTAAAATACACTTGTATTAGTCACACTTCCACTGGTGAGACAAAAATCTGATATACACAACTTAAAGGAGAAAAGGTTTATTTTGGCTCATGGTTTCAAACGTTTCAGTCCATGATCTGGCTTTTAGGTAAAAACAGCATGGCAGAGGAAAACTGTTAATCACATGGCAACCAGAAAGCAGACAGGAAGGGCAAAAAAAGAGCTCAAGAAAAGATATGTGCCTCAAAGGCATGCCCCAAGTAACCCACCTCCTTCAGCTAGGCCCTAGTTGAAGTGGCCCATTCAGCCATGAACGCATAAATGGGCTAATCCTTTGATGAGATTAGTGCCTTCCTGATATAATCAATTCTCATATGAGCCTTTTAGGGGACATTTTAAATCAAACTATAACAACACTATTATTCACCTTTCACAAATAAAGGCAGGCATGTAGCTTACCTAAGAAATATAACTAATAAGTAGCTAGCCACAGCTGAGACTTAAGTTTATTGAATCCTGAGTAGTTACAGACCTAGGATGCAACTGAGCTTAGATTTGCACTCACATTTAGTCTGATTTTAAATCCAAACTGTGTCTACTTTACCACCGTGCTTCTCATTTGAATGCATATTTTTCATAAGTAGACATAAGAAAATCAAAATACTTTACTCATCCTAAGACTCTTAAATGCATTTGCTTCTTCAGCAATTATACAGATGCAAATATAAAGAAAGTTCCAGGAAACCAAAGCTTTAATATACCAATGGTAAGAAGGTTCTTGGTTCATAGAGCGACCGCCCATTTCCTCAAAAGGATTTCTATGCCCTCACATTGGCAAGCATACACCACAAGTCACTCTCTTGGTCACTTTGTTTGTAGCTCCCAGAATTGCCCAATTTAATTAGAAGGGAGGAACATACAAGCCTGCTATGAGCAGTCTGGGTACTTTGCAGGGTTCTGTCACATTTTGCAGGCTCCACTGGCAACACCTTGTTACTTTTTTCATCAATTCCTACAGGAAAATTTTACAGGTCACTAGCAGGTGAAGTTTTGTCTTCTTATTTCACATCTTTCTCACCTCAGCTCCAGTTGTAGGCTTCCTAGTACAGACTGGAGATCCAAAGCTTACCAGCTCTCCAGGCTTACACGGGGCACCCTCCATGCACATCCAACCTCCTAGATTTGGCTGTTTATACATGAAGCACCAATCACCTGACATGATTTATGCCAACCACAAATGACTTCTCCAGCCAGATTTAAGCAGTGGTTGGTTACAATTGACAACTTTCAGCTATAGGGAAAACTATTGTGAAGCACTTTATAAATAACTGGCTTACTCCTCGCTGGATCTGTGATTTAGTTCTGCCTCAATTGCTTCCTTTTAAAGTGGTGAAATGTCATATTACTAGCAACTTTTATCACTTTGTGGTCTTGGAAAGAATTATTGGTGTGCTCTTTTGAATTTAGAGGAATTTACTCTGCACCCTTGTAAGCCAACCATTTTCACTTCTTATTCTAGATAATGGGGAAGTATCAGAGAATTTTTAAGAAGTATCCCCTAGGAGAGTAATCAAGGAGAAATTTCTTAGGGAAGTATGCCAGTGTTTTATCTCTGCTGAGTATTTGATAATTTTTAGAGCTTATTCCCTAGACCATAGCTTACTCTTGAGTTGAGGAAGTCTAGAGTTGCTACATGGCATCCTGGATCAGAGGTTATTTTGAGGAATAAATATAAGAGCAAGCCAGGGGTAGGTAGTTGTCACTAATTCTTGATGTGGCATGTGGAAATGTCCTGAATTTAATGACTGACTCGTAGTCTGTACAAATCAAAATCACTTTGACTTAGCATATTTCCAATTACATTGTTACCTTCACCAGTCCCCCACCAAAAAGAAACAAAAACCTAAGCTTTTGAATTTATTCATATGAAAATTTCCTTAAAACTGATTACTGAATTCTGATGTCCAAGATTATGGACTATATGATCACTGGTAAAAGCAGAATTTTTCCTACCACCACTACAACTAATCAGTTGTGGTTGTAAAACCTTGTGTTTGGAAAATCCTCATCAGTAACCTTGACAGTTCAGCACTGGACTCTGACACACATGGTAGCTTGAGGACCTCCCCTGGCAGGTTTTTGTTTTTATACTGTAGACATTCATAGGGTGAGCCCAGATAAAAGAAGGGCACAGCTCACATGTGAGTTTTGCAAGAGTTATAAAACAACTAAATACACTGTTGCCTCACTTTTATGCTAAGGAGAATACTAAATGAAAAAGAAAAAAAGAAAGAAAGAGAGAGAGAGAGCTACTTAAGAATTAGAACTTGTTGCATTCTTCCTTAGCTGTGACCCCTAGGCCCTTATAAAAGAAGAATAGTACCAGCAAGTTCACTCCAAGCATGAGCATCTTACCATGTTAGAATTTCTCATCAACAGTCAATTAGGGTACATGAGCCTATCTATTTCTCTTTGGTGCAAGCTCTGGCTTTTCCATCCCTGATCCTGAATTTGGATTTCAGCCTCTAATACTGGTACTGTCTTCTGGCCTAAATCCCTTTCAGGCCTTTGCTTTTGCTTCAAGTATGGGAGAGAAAGTCGTTTGCACCTTTGACTGCTGTTCAAGTTAGATTTCATAAAATATTTTAGCCACATACCAAATCAGACTTGCAGATTGCAAACTTCTGGTGCTTTTTTCTGAAAACTCTTGCATAAAACATAAGTTTCCTGGGCCGGGGATTTAGCTCAGTGGTTTCGCTGCCTCTGCACAAGCGCAAGGACCTGAGTTCGATCCCCGGTACCAAAAAAATAGTAATAATAATAAGGTTCCCTTAGTCTCTACTCTATCTTAAATGTGTCCTAAGCTACAGAGTCAGTTGGCTAGTGTAAATGCTCAAAACACAATACCCTGATGCTGGGACCTGGACCTTACAAAAGATTACATGAGAAGATGGTAGCTTCTGCTGGCCTCAGAGACACTTGTTCCCCTACACCATACTGTAGCAATACACCTTGCACCATCCACAGGGGCAAGTGTACACACACATACACCTGCAGGCACATACACAATGGTACTGATGTGAGTCTGCCCCAAGGCGCAGGAGGAGACGTGCATCAGGGCCACTGCTCTGTGATCTGAATCACAGTAATGAAATTCAGAACATAACCAAGAACACAGGGAGAGGAGTACCACCTCCTGTCATTAACCCTGGAAAGCTCCGTGCCCACTTCTCACGTAGAAGCTGAGATTACACTCCGAAGTTGCAATAGGAGAGGCTCCAGTGTTTTATCTAGAACTTTTATTTCCTAAACAAAAATGATTAAACACCCACACCAGCCAGTATTGAAGCAAGAAATGACTCACAGATCTTCAGCTTATATGTTTTATCTTCTTCCTGCATTGGTTCCCTACCCTGCCCCATCTCCATGTGTGCTAGCTCTTGACCTGTATGTCATTTGGTTATAAAAAAAAGCTATTCTTATATACCATCACACTGATTAAAATGATCTTCTACTAATATAGAGCTTAGAACAAAATTATTAGTCGGAGTATAAGAATAGTCTTAACCATGGAAAGAAAATAGCATCAGAACTGGATCTCTACTAGACCAGACTCTACAAAAAAAAAAAACTTTATTCTTAAATATAATATAATATCTATAACCATGGAAAAATAAATCCTACATCATATAAAGAAATATTACCATGGTGGTATCATTCTTGTTTTTCAACTCAGGTTAAAAAAGAAGTTGGAGATGTTTCCATCTTAATTAACAATGCTGGAATTGTAACAGGCAAGAAGTTCCTTGACTGCCCAGATGAGCTTATGGAAAAGTCATTTAATGTGAATTTTAAAGCACATTTATGGGTAATTGTTTTTTTCTTCTAATTAGTATAACATTGTTCTGGAATTCTACAGTGCTTTCCTCTTGCTCTTTAATTTTGTCAGCCTCTAAGTAGGGCACAGATATCATAATTTTGTGTGTTTGTGTGCTTGTGTGTGTGTGTGTGTTGCTAGTAATTGAACCCAGGACCTCGTGCACACTAGACAAGCACTCTACCAAGCTATGCTCCCAGCCTTGATACTTTAATTTTGGACTTGTCCTGGCCCACTCAGTTGTCCTCTGTTGATCCAACTTAATCTATAGCTCTCTTCGGGGAATCCTATCGAGACAAAACTGTCTTCATGGTCATATTTCTGTTTACTGATTGCTAGCAATGTTGCTGTCCCAAGCAGCTCACATATATAGTCAGCCCTCTGTGTCCTTGGGTTCTACATCCATGGATTCAACCAAGCAGGAGTCAAAATATTCAGAAAAAAAATTGTGTGTATACCGAATATGGACAAATGTTTGTCATTTTCTCTAAATAATACAGTGTAACAACTATTTTCATAGCATGTATTTTGTGTGAGATATAAGCCTAGAAACTATTTAAAGTATATGGAAAGATGTCCATAGCTTATATGCAAATACTATACTATTTTATATAAGGGATTTGAGCATCCTTGGGTTTTGGTAGTTGGGAGGGTGGGCTAGAACTAATCATCCCCAAAATACTGAGAGATGACTGTAAGCCTTAAAACAGTTCAGTGAGAAACACAGTAGGGAACACCAAACTTAAAAGATTTGCTCAAGGCTACATAACAAGTAACTATACTTAGACATGGCCAGTGTAACTTTATAATTTGCCTAAGCAGGGATTCTTTCAAAAGTGAACAGGGGCATTATTTATTAGCAACCATCAATCATATCTCTTTGGGGCAAATCAAACCCTTATTTGGTACCTGACTGGAGAAAGGAGAGGTTCTCTCGATAGTAGCATTCATGATCACAGCCCTGACTTATGAAGTGATGCAGTCACTTCCAGTAGTTGAACTTTGCTGGCGTTTGTTGAATGAGACCAGCCCTCTCTGACTTTATCCCACACTTTAGACATAGCACCTTGCTGCCACTCCCAGCTTTTGACCCATTTGGTTCCAACCCTGCTCACTGCTCTTCATTCCCTGGTCAGGACTCTCGTTTGGAGTATTAGCTGGAGATTTCTGACCTCCCTTGTTTTTCCTCACACCTTGCCCAATTCCCCTTTAGCAGCCTTCAATTGTAATTTGAAATTTCTAGATTTTCTGTCCCCATCTTTCAGCAAAAGTATAGTGGTGCTGGTGGTATTTTCGGTGTTATGTAATGTTTTCAGGGGAGAGATGCAAAGATCCAGAACTTAGCAATCGTCCTGTTCCTATGGGAACTACTACTGCAAATAATATCTCTTGTTCCCAATGTCCCTATGTCCCTCTCCTTTGTAAGATATATACATATATGTCTATATGTATGTTTAGAATGAAGAATTATATAATTAACTATATGTAAATGTATATATAATACTTACATGTAATTAACTATATGTAACAGTTATATATGGTTAGAATAAAGGCAAAGATCACAATCCCCTAAAAAGTCTCAACTCTTGTGGCTTTTATGTCTTTTTCCCATTTCTGTTTTGCCCTGGTCGCTTTCATTGCTTTGACTTAAGGTATTTTTTATCAACTAAAAAATTTAATCATAATAATCATATGAACAGCTGAGAAAAAATATACAATGTGCTATTAAATGTTAAAATTTTTTCTTTACTTTTCTTAGACTTATAAAGCCTTTCTACCTACTATGATTGCTAATAACCATGGACATTTGGTTTGCATTTCAAGTTCAGCTGGATTAGTTGGAGTAAATGGGCTGGCAGGTAAGAGAAATGTAATATTTTACAATTGCAGAATTCCTAATAACCTTTAACTTATATTGTAGCTCTGAACTGTCAGTGTTGACTTGATGCCCTAATAATAAAGAACAATTAACCAAGAAATATAGTCAATAAGACAAGAGGCTGACATGGGACTACATGGTACTACAAAACTGCCCGTCAGTTACGCTTATATGAAGTTGAACTGTGCTTTTTACTGGAGATTGCATAAGATGTAATGATTCCAAAGGGCACAGTCCAACTGCATGTAAATATTCCTTTGTGCACAATGATTAAATTCACCTGGCACTGTTACCAGAATGGAAAGGAAGGCTAGTCTCCACTGCTGTGAGTTTGGAAACTATGTATTCATCTCAAGAAAATTAAAATTAACCTTTTTGGTTTTTTACTTGTTGAAGACCTGCAAGAAATGGTGGTCTTGTCATCTCCTCTGTAACACCCAACTGATTTGACAATAGGAGCAGGCAGGAGTAAAGAGATACACAAAGATTTTTAGTCACGGGGGGCCAACTCAAGAGCTGGCTCTGGGAGGAGCAAATGTCTTGACTTTTCCTACAAGGAGACTCTAGAATAACCATCCTTGGTCCCAACTTGCATAGTCTTCTGAAACTCGTCCAACAGAAACATAACAGTGGACCAGAGGGATTTAGCTCAGTGGTGCTGCTGCCTGCCTCACAACCACAAGGTCCTGAGTTCAATCCCCAGTACCAAAAAGGAAAAAAAAAAAAAAAAAAGAAACATAACAGCAATATTCAGATAATAAAACACAAAGTATGCCGATTAGGCACTTTTGAACTAAGCCTCATGGTTCAAGATTCACAAAGAAGTGTTTTCAGAACCATCAGCCACCCAAAATATTATCACGGTATACTCCCTGGGCCCTGGACTTCCTTCCCTCTATCCTTCTTTGAATTCATCAGGGGTTATTATTTATCTCTATATGACATGTCTGATGAGTCAATGTCCTTTGAGATAATATAGACATATTTACAGCTGCTAAGCTTGTTTCTGAGACAACATCTTTGTCTTTAGATATGAAAGTCTTCCATCCCCAGCTCACCTGAAAAACAGTGTAAGCTTTTTGTATTCCCCACAGTGTGGATCTTGGCTCCTTGCCTATTCTGTGGGTCCTGGGCTCTCTGCTCATTAGAATCTTAAGGACCAAGGGTTCAGTGAGCTACATTTACCCCAGATGACTCAGATGGTCCTAGAAGCCTCTCTTCCCTTCCCTCCCTCTAGCCTCTCACCCACTGTCTGTGGCACCCTTAGGGCCTGACAGTCCTGTGCCCAGTGCTTCTAACCTGATTCTTGCCATTCATAGTAGCTGCTTCATAACATAGCCAGTAGGCATGCCTCTTCTTACTGTGAAGAAAAGGAAAGCATTAATCCTTCTAAATGTCATTACTTTTCCAAAACTTTTTCATCCAACAAATTGAATATATAGGTATTTTTGAAGCAAGTGTGATTAAAGACAGAATGCTTAAAATGAACATAAATACCACTTTCTACTTCTCCCTGCATTTTTAAAGTATTTAAGAAGTGAAAGCTGAAGCCAGTAAGCCCTTTGTTTTTTATCTGGAAGTAAAAGATCATTAGAAGTCTGCATCTCATGGAGAGAGCAGGCAATTCATTTTCAACGACAACATTGGGTAGGAAGCACAGAGAGAAAGGAAGAAGCCAACACCCCAGTATATCATTTGGAGGCATATGCCCAATGACTTAACTTCCTTCCACTAGGCCTCACCTTTTGTTTTTTGTATTTTTGTTTGTTTGTTTTGGTGCTGGGAAGGGAACTCAGGCCTTGCATGTACTGGGCAAGCACTCCACTGAGCTACAACCCTAGCCCTTTTTTAAAATTTTAAGGCACTCCGTTACAGGCTATTCTTGAACTTGAAGTCCTCTTACCTCAGCCTCTCGGGTAGCTGGGACTGCAGGCATGTGCCACCACAGCAGCATAGGCCCCACTTCTTATGGCTTCCCCCACCTTCTAGTAGCACCACAAGCTGGCAACCAAGTCTTTAGCACAAGAGCCTTTGGAGGACATTTAAGATCTAAACCCTCACATTCTGCCCCAGGCTCCCAGAAGCTCATGTACGTCTCACAGTGGAAAACGCACTTAGTCCATCTCCACAAGTCCCCAAAACCCTAACAGTTCCAGCATTGCTCAGAAGTCCAAGTCCAAAGTCTCTTCTGAGACTCAAGCCAAACTTTTAGCTACAAGGCCCTATAAATGTCAAAAAATAAGTTACATAATTCCATGATACAGCAGCACAGGACAACGATTCCCATTCCAAAAAAGAAGACTGAAAAATAGCAAGAAGTCAGACCAAAGCAAGCCCAAATCCCAGGAGGCTGAACATCAAGTCCCATAGCTCCATTGCCTGACATCCAAGCCACACAGTGGCAAAATGTGGGCCACCAAGGGCTTGAGTAGCCCTGCGTGACTGTTTGGCCACATGGCCTCTCTTGGGTAGCGCTGCTCACTGCCTGAACCTTTCCTCAGCAGACATTCCAACTTGGTGGCATCTTTAACTTCCTGGATAGTCATTGCAGCTTTGGCTTTACTGTAACAGCTTCATACATCACCCTGTAAGGGACTGTTTACAAGAAATTTGCTCCTGCCACATTCCATCTGGCTGCTCAGGCTTTCCTTTGAGCTTTTAGTGGAACCTTTTCTGAGTCCCTACTTCTTTCATTTTGCCTGCTTGCAAAACAAAGACTGCATGGGATTTGCCAGAGTCTGCTACTGCCTCAAGCTGTACCTGGGCCCACTGGAACCATGACTTCAATTGTTTCTGAGTGCCTGGATGGCTGAACATGAGGAAAATAAATCCAGAGAAAACAGTTCCCTAATTGGCATGGTTAGAACGGGGCATCCCAGGGCTCTCTTCTCAAACAGAAGTCTTTGAGCTTGTGATGGGTGACATCTCGTTGATTCCTGAGATATCCTTGGGGCATCTTTCCCAGTGTCCTGGTGCAAAGTACTTTACTTTTTTTTTTTAAGTAGTACAGTACTGGTGATCAGATCCAGGGCATTGTACTATAACCTCTTTGTTGTTGTTGTTGTTGTTGTTGTTGTTTTAGATAGGGTCTTGCTAAGTTGTGCAGACTATCCTCAAACTTAAATCCTCCAGATTCAATTTCCCAAGTAGCTCGGATTGCAGTCCTGTACCACTATACCCAGCCTTGGCTTCTTTTCAATGCACTAATCTCCTTAGCAACCACATGCTCCTTTACCACAGTTTTAAAGGTGTTCCTTTTCTAGCCAAACTCCAGATTTTTCCACTTTGCTCTTTGCTCCCAGTTCTCCCTGTAAATCTGGCTAAAACATCAAGAAATCCCTATGCAGTAGCCTGAATGCCTTGCTGCCTTGAAATATCTTCTATTTGATGTACTAGTTCATCACTTTTAATTTACAAAGTCTCAAAGCATGGACAAAATGTAGATAAGTTCTTTGCCAGAATGTAACATGAATGGTCTCTCGTCAAATTCCCAATAGAGTCCTGATTTCCGTCTGAAACCATTAGCGTGACCTTTATTCTGTACGTTTCTGTCAGCATTCATGTGGTACAAATCTCAGCTTCTGCAAAGTACAATATGGCAAAATAGAAGAAAGAAGGCGTGCCTGTATACATTAGCGTCATTTCTCTTTCAGATTATTGTGCAAGTAAATTTGCAGCCGTTGGATTTGCTGAATCTATGTTTGTAGAAACATTTGCCCAAAAACAAAAAGGGATCAAAACTACAATTGTGTGTCCGTTTTTTATAAAAACAGGAATGTTTGAGGGTTGTACTACTAGGTATGTATGCCTTTTAATATAAAAAATTGTTTAAAATGATTGGCTCTCTCTCTGCTTTTGTTGTGTTTTTAAAAATTCTTTAAAAAGCCCAGGGCTTTAGCTCAGTGGTTCTGCTGCCTGCCCCGGCAAGTGCAGGGACGTGTGTTCAATGCCCGGTACCAAAAAAAAAAAAGAAAGTATTTAGAAGATATTTTGCTAACACTCAGCCTAATTTTAAAATGGTTTCAGAATTTTTTCTTTGCATGCGTTTTAGATACTCAGTGGAATGGAAATGGTTTATTAAAGCAATGTCCAATTAGTAGCTGCTCTGTGGTCCTAGATCTGCTTATTCATCTTGAGGTTGTCCTGGCCACAGACCCTCTCTGCCACCCACCCCTACTGAGCCCTCTTTCCTGATTCCAGAAAGACTGGAAATCATTGAAGGAAAGTTTAGTCTGGGCTGCTGTAACAGAACACCGTATAGTAAGTGCCTTAAACAACAGAAAATTCTTTCTCACAGTTCTAGAGGCTAGAAGTCCAAGATCCAGAGTCTGGTAAGAGCCTTTTCTTGGTTTGCATATTCTGCCTTCTCATTATTCTACCTTCACTTGGTTTTGGGGGTGGGAGTGAAGGTAGAATCTCTGTTTCATGGATCTTCTTATAAGGACACAAATAAGCATTCATGAGTACTCCACCCTCATGACCTAAAGACTTTCCAAAGACCTCACCTTCTAATACCATTACGTTAGGGATTAGGCTTCAACATGTGAGTGGTCTGGGAGGAGAGAGATACATCGTGTCCATAGGAGGCACAGATCACCAGTTCTGCATCCCATGGAGACAGCAATCAGTTTGTTTTCAGTGAGTTGCTTTAAAACATTAGATTTTTAAAAATAGTTTCACATTGATGTTTACTGTAACTTCAGCATATAGATTAGAATCATTATTTTCCATTTCAAATTCTAGTTATGTTACCAGGAAGTAAATATAAAAGTACATAAAATCATGAAGGTGAAAAAATAAGTGATACTGTCTTTCAACCTTTTTATCCCTGATTTGATAGAATTATTCTTATTAACTTGTTAATTTGAGTTTTGCTTTGTTGTTTATCTTCTAGTTCCCCTACTCTGTTGCCAATTCTGGAACCAGAATATGTAGTCAGGAAAATAATAGATGCTATTCTGCAGGAACAGCTGTACCTGTATATGCCAAAGTTTTTATATCTTGTGATGTTTTTAAAAAGGTAATATATCAGATTCTATTACTTCTCTAACATGCCACACAATAGTTTACTCTAAATCCCACTAGGAGAGGCCACCTAAAAATATATCTCTTAAATTAGTGAATTTTTAATTAATTTTTTGATATACTTTTGATATCCATAATCACATTCATCCTAGGGAATTTGTATCTGTACATAATAGATCTAGATTCTTCTTCTTTTCCCCTTCCTCTCCCCTCCCTTCAACCCTTCTCCCCCTTCCCATTTACAAAAGCTTTGTTTCTATTTTCCCTTCTATTCTTTTTTCTTTTTCCTCCTTCTCTTCCCCTTCCCCCCTCCCTTGTTCCCCTTCCCATTTGAACGTTTTTTTTCTATTTTAAAAAG
Organism: Heterocephalus glaber; assembly: GCF_053883595.1. Lineage (NCBI taxonomy): Eukaryota > Metazoa > Chordata > Mammalia > Rodentia > Bathyergidae > Heterocephalus > Heterocephalus glaber. Next base: position 655,533 of record NW_028258344.1, on the reverse strand, counting down.
GAAAATCTTCTACATGCTAGTGAACCCATCTTTTGATCTTTTTGTTGACATAATGCCAAATTTGCACAGTTGTAGGGCCTGCCATGAGTCCGGGAACAGGTCTGGACCCTCCTTGACTCTTCGTATTGTATTATTACCACAAGGAGGTGGATTTATTGAATTCTCTAGAAACAGACTGAAATGACTTGGTTTGTTTTGTTTTGTTTTGTTTTGTTTTGTTGGTACCAGGGATCAGACTCAGGACCTTGTGCTTGCGAGGCAGGTGGCAGAACCACTGAGCTAAATCCCTGGCCCCTGAAATGACTTTTTAAAGAGAGATACTTTTTTCTTTTGCTCATCATAATATTATCACCTCATAAGAGTATCTCCTTGCAAGGAAGCAGTTTGCCCATCCTCTGTTGAATTGCAATGGATATCTTATGCTTCTTGCTAGCTCTGGCTTCCTCCACAAGCTCTTTGTGCAATTCCACTCCTCTTTATAGTGACAGTTTTCAATTATTTGAAAAGAGGTATTATACTTCATCCTCACTACATGCCTTCCCTGCATTTAGAAATTTTTCTTCTTAGTGAATTGTATCTACTTTGTGCAGTGAACCAAATGCCATTCTTACATCCTATACCAGTAATGGTTAACCTTTTAGAGCTTTCAGTGATAACAAACAGCCCACTGTGGCATGTATGCTATAGGTTTGCCACCACTGTTATACCTTTTCTAGGCTTCATGTCACACAAGAGAGATCAGTGTGCCTGACAGAGGGTATGTGGGGCAGAGCAAAAGATCTTTGACAAGCAATTTGAAATCTAGGGTTACTATTTACCAAGTCTGTGAGTCTTAGCATGCCCTGTATTCTCCAGGCCTCAGTTTTTTCATTTACAATGTAGAGACAATGATTATGAGACTGTCCAGATTAGTGTAATGCACTGCATATTGTGCAGCATGTGTATTTACAGCATGGTGTGTATTCTCTTGCCTAATAGCAGATTGGAGTATAGCAAAGCCAACTCTAATAACATGGGACTTAATTTCTCTGCTCTGAACAACTGTGAAGGTATATGTGCTTTTATAGCATATTAGTTCTGGGTCATGTTTGAGAGGGCTAGATAGTCCTGAGAAGACTAGAGGAAACACAGAGAGGCTCCATAAAGGGGATTATATCAAACCCTCTTTCAAACATTTATTCAACATTTAGAGAATGCCGTGTGTGTGCCATGCACCATCCCAGGTTCTAGGGATAGAGCAAAGAACAAGATACAGAGAAATTTGTATCATCATGGAAATTGTCTTCTTGCAGGGGAGGGGGGACAAAAAAGTAAAAGAAAAGGTATAATAGGGATCATAAGTGCTATGAAGAAATGTAAAATCAGAAAAAGGGATCTTAGAATGGAGATTATAAGGGAACGCTTCTAATCTCCATTCTGAGATTCCCTTTTCTGAGCCCAGCCAGATGCTTTTACCACCAAAGCCTGTGCTGCAAGCACTAGACTTGCCTGCTCCCTCTTAGTCAATGTACAGGATGGTGATGCTTTGGAAACTGAGGTGAGAAGTGAATTGAATAATTTAAGTGAAACTAGGAGAGCTCTAGAGACCCTGAGCAGATGAACCCTATGTAGTGGACAAGGCCCAGCCACCCTGAGGTAGGTAGCACTGAGACTGCATAATGTGTGCATGAGTGAATGACTTCACCTATGACAAGAAGTGACAGATTTCAACTAAGCTGGTGAAGATGCTTTCACAAATAATAACCAAGAAAGTTAATTTTGTTTTGCATTCTCTTTAGTGTCCTGCCCGTCAAGACAGGACTGCTTATAGCTGACTATGTAGGCGCCTTTAATGTAATGGATGGCTTCACTGGGCAAAAGAAGAAAACCTAAAGACCAACTCTGTGGCTGATGCCATGTGATACCCAGAGCTACATAATGATTAGTTCAAAGAAGAAAAGTATTTTTGTCTAACAGTGGGATATATTTGGAGAGAAGTATTATTTCTACTATGGTATCTGGATTAGAATTTTCAGTGTCTGAAACTGACATCATTTTCTCCTTTTTTGTCGAGTTTTGGGATTTTGTTGTTGTTTTGTTGTTAGGGTGGTTGTTTCTTTGTTTTAAAAAATAAAGATAGCCCATTTGTGTCATTTCCATTTACAACAGAAGTGAGAGAAAGGTAAATTTCTCTCATGAGCTGCCCCAACTCTGGCACAGTGGAGGTGAATCCCGTGGGCCAGGTGTCTGTGTTTGCCTTCATGGGACACGAGGGCCTGGGAAGAGCATCAGGAGTGCCCAAATAAAATGCCCTGCAGTGTACACAGAAGCTCTGGATTCCTCATCACCTTGCTCTCAGCTTTGGCCATTTTAAACTCAGATCAAGCATAGAAAAGCCCAGTACCCAGCGCCTTCCTTTCCAAAGCAGTTTCATACTTACTGTTCATGCCCTGGATACTCAGACCATGTGCCATTTGTCCAACTGAAGGTCCATTATGTCCCTTTGTGTCAGGGACCTTTATGGGCCTTTCCTGAAGGACACTCATGGCCAGTGATCCCAGATCAAATGCTCAAATCACATTTTTTTTCCTGCAAGAGATGGTTATTTCTTACTCTAAAATGAAATTCTACTGACTTGATTTACTGCCACCAGTTGATCCAAAAGCCATATTCATGTGGTTAAATTTAAATATGGAACTTAACAGTTCAAGTTGGGATTCATGTTGATGTATTTTTCATACACTGAACAATTTTACACATTTGCATTCATCAGTGCAGCCCTCACCTCAGAGCTGTTGTGCTCTTACAGTTTAATCAACTTGCAAACTGTTTTCATGCTTTGGAGATTAACTATGAAACAAGACTAAGAAAAATGTGTTCATTACCATATCTCTGGAACTTCAGGTGGTGGGGGAACGTGCCCTACAGGGAGAAGAACAGCCTTTTGTCCCTCCCCTCTTGGGAAGCAGGAAGGGATGGGAGGTACCTCAGAAGACTCCATAAGGGTTAAAAAAAAACAGGAATTTGAATATCTTGAGGGCAAGATTTTCTTAGAAGGACAAGGATCTCAGGCAGTGTGGAGTATGGAATACACTGTGGACTCATTCATCTTGAGTGGCCCACGTGTTTTTGACAAGTCTGTTCCTCTATTTCCCTTCCTTAAAAAACCTTTTATGATAATAATAATAATAATGATGATACCTAATATTTACTTTGCCTGGCACCAACCTAAGCATTTCACAAACATTATTCCATGAAACAAGAATATCACATCATGACTGAAAGAATGCAAAAGGTATTTAGTGGATGCCAACAAACGCAGGCACATGTTTCACAGAGGTATCCTCACTCAACTATAGATGTGTGATGCAAGGATCAAAAGCCCTCAGATTAACCAAATGATGTTCCAAATCCTTGGTTAACAAGGTTAATTAAGAGAGAAGCACAATATTACTGCTATATTACAACTCCAAGAGCGTATATTCTGAGAGCCTGTCTATTTAGCTGAAGAATAAAGAAGAGACTCTGAGGAGATTTAACAGAACAAAGGTCTGGGGGGAAGAGTGGGCATCCACCACATCATAACAGCATTTACAGCAATTATTTCTAATTGAAGTACATCTTGGCTGGACTACTACAAAGGCTTGAAATTCAATTGTGGTTTTACAATACCCATAAAATTGTCTAAACAGATTCAGATTTACTTGAGGCAATCCTATGAGAAGAGACCACATGTAAATTAGCGGATTCTAGAGAGTAATAAATAACAAGGTGATTTAATGGCTCTGGGGAGCAAGTGCTTTCAGCATGTGTCTCATGCCTGTTTTCAGCTGAAATGGAATCCTAATGAAGCCACGATCAAAGATCCCAGCACCTAAGCAAGCCTGAAAAAAAGGGCTGCAAAACACAGCATTCTGGTCCCCTGAGCTAGTCAAAAACCAAGAATTCTTGCTATAAGGAGTTTGGATGGGTGAAAATGTGTGACCATGCTTTGTTTTTTAAATTTTTTATCTGTAGTTTCATACTGAGATGCTGTCAAAGTTTAAGCTACCATAACAAAATACCACAGACTGGGTAACTTAACAGAAATTTATTTCTCACAATTCTGGAAGCTGAGGCAGCTGGCTTCTCACAATGTCCTCACATGGCCTTCTAACAGGAGAGAGAGAGAGAGAGAGAGAGAGAGAGAGAAAGAATTTTACCTTATAAGGACACTAGTTCTATTTTAAGGGCCCCGCCTTCATTCCTTTGTCTAATCCTAATTACCTACCAAAAGCCCTACCTCCTAATACTATCATGTTGGACATTAGGGCTTCAATATGTGAATGGGACTTGGGGAAGGACACAAACACTCAGTCTATAACAGACACCAAAATAGAAAAGGAAAACCAGATCATATCTGACCTTCCCACTCAGAGTCCCAATGCTGAAAGGGTCAAAGTTTGTCTAATGAAGGCATTTAGGATCTTGGAGGCAGAGTGAGTTGGAGATGCTTGGAAAAGCCTAATTCCCACCTCTGAGAGATAGCATTTGAGAACAGTGACTGAGAATTTGAGCCATGAAACGTAAACTAATAACATCCCAAGCAGAGCTCCTCTGTGAGAGAAAGTATGATGTCCTAGGCACCCTCAGCATTTTCTGGCCAGTGACCTGTCGGGCTCACCCAAGTATCTCCAGTTCACTTCCCTTTCCGGCTACAAAATGATCTTGCATTGCTCTCAGTGAGAAAACCACAAGTGGGTCTTTGAAGAGAGTCTCTTCCCCAGATTGTTCTCTTGTTTTCCCATAACATCACCACCCTATTGGAAACCAAACTGATAACTGCATCAGCCGTTGGGGTTCATCCTTTGAGAAGCCTGCTTGTAAGGGTAGAAATGACAAATCTCTGACCTGGTCCCATGCAGGGTACAAGGTATAATCAAAATATACAGTGAATGTTTGAATTTTTAAAAATTTTACTACAGTAAAGGACACACTTCCTTTAATTCCCCTCTACACATTTTGAACACACTCATCTCATTGTTCTGTGGGACCGCATAACTCTGTAATCATAAAAGCTCCCCCAGCCCCACCACAGTGACTGATTGTGAGTTAATGGTTAAAATGTGCTTGTTAGTTCTGGGACACAAGATAAAATCTGTAACAAACATAGAGTTCCTAAGTGAATTACCCAACTCCTTGTTTGTCCAAAACTGATGTTCCGGACACAGCTATCTATAAGACAATCTACAAACATCTTTTGACCATCAACATTTTTTCTCTTTTCTGTAAGTTCTGCTTGCTAACTTCCCCTGCAACCGCCTATAAAACAGCCCTGGACTCTGAGCCAGGGGCCTCTCTAAGCTACTTTGCTTTGGGAGTGCCGTCTGGCCAGACTAATAAAGGTCTGTTTTACTTTCCAGTTTGTCCGGTGTGTTCCTTCCCAGGTTTTCTTCGCTACAGTCAGCTCCTCAGAGCGTTTGGTAAGGCCCTCAGTCTTACAGTTCTTATCACTTTCTTAAGCAGTTCTGAAAGTTCTTTCATGGATGTCTTTATGAGACATGATCAAAATGACAGTGAATGGAAAGTCAGGCTCACAAAAACATTACAATGTATGCTTATCTACCTTATTCACCAGATTTGGCCCTGTGTAATTTCTGGCTCTTCCCTAACGTCAAAATGACCATGAAAGATAAATGTTTTGAATTGATTCAAGGCATCGAAACAGCAACAACAGCACAACTAAAGACATTCACAAAGTAGGACTTCCAGAACTGTTTCAAAAGTGCCAAAATGATAGAATATGAGTGTTTGGAGCAAGTGGGAATATTTTGAAAGGGACAAATGGCACTATCTTTTCATGTAATAATTTTTTAATTAAATATTCACTGTATTTTTTTTATCACACCGGGCACACAGACCTGGGTAGTTTCGCGTGCTTGCCTCCAGCCAGAGCAGCAGTGCGAGCGTTGGTGTCTGACGCTCATCTCGTTGTCACGGCTCCAACACCTAGGCCTTCGTCGATGTGCCCCACATTGATCTTCACCACTGGATCTCACAAAGGCTAGAAATGAAATCTCCCTGGCCCTGCTTGTGAAGCCAGGTAAGTTTGTCACCCACTTCTGGTGTCTCCATTTGGATTTGTCTCCTTTCTCCTGGTGGCCTTTCAGACTTTCTTTGCTCTCAAACCCACTGAAATACTGTCCCCTACCTTTGCTCAGGGTATCATTCCCTCCACCATGCATAGAAAATAAGCTAAAAAATAAGTATCTTTAACTCCTTAAACCAATACTTGCAAAAGCATTCATTTCTGCCACTCTCCGTCTGTCTCTGTCTGTATTTCTCTCTCTATCTTCCCCCCTCCAACCTCTCATTCTCTCTCTCTCTCTCTCTCTCTGCCTTAATGGAAACAGTGAACCTGCTCAAGGTTGATCCTGCAATCAGTGAGTCCTCCCACTCACTGTCTCCGATGCTTCATTGAAGGTTTTCTCTCCCACTTCTCAACTCTTCACCAAAAATTATTCCCCTGCATCCTTTCAAAACACTAAAAATAGCATGAAATTTACAAATAAAGAGACTTTGCCAAACCTCACCCTGGTATAACAGCAGCTGTCTTCTCTCCATTAGCCACATCATTTAAGGCACAGCCTTATGAGCCCACTCTTCACCTTGCCTTGACTCCTAAGCCATCTGGCTTCCTGTGTACCTTGAAATGGTGATTCTTATGAAAGATCTTAAAGAGTTTCATTCCATATCATATTTTACTTCCCACAGTGAGCACTATTAATCTCTCAGCCTTTGGTCCTGGTGACCCCTCTAGGTCCTGGCCTCTTCCACTGCTGACTCCTCAATTTTTCAGTGATCTCCTAGGTTCAATCCTTGGATTTCTCACTTTGTAGATTCCTCTGGGGGCTCTTAACCATGCCCATTACTCCTCAGTCCAAGCCATACCCAGGTGCAATGCTCTACTTTTTCATTTGCTTTACCTATCACAAGCCTATCAAATTAGTAGTCAAATCCAGTCTGCTCTTTCTCTTGACCTAATGAGCATATTTTCCTTGCCATCCCCATTGCCTAGGCCATATTTCAGGCTGTTCCCTGTTACAATAGCTCCTTGCTGGCCTCTGCATCAGGATAACTAGTGGTAATTGACAACTGCAATGCAACGGAGCTTAAAGAAAGCAGAAGTGTCTTTCTCTCTGATGTTTAAACTGTCTGGAGGTAACTTTTGAGGGCTATTAGGGTGCTTCACAGAGATCCATATTTTGGATCTGGAATGTTCCCCAAAGGCCCATGTGTCAAAGACTCAGTCCCTAGTGTGGTGCTATTGGGAGATGATGGAACTTTAAGGCATGGGGCTAAGCAGGAAGTCTTCAGTGTCAGTCGGGGTATTCCGTTGAAGGGGATAGTAGGACCCCAGCCCTTTCTCTTGTTCCCTTTGACTTCCTGGCCATAAGGGGAGCAGTTTTGCTCCACCACATACTCCCACCATGATATGCCAACATAGGCCCAAAGCAATAGGGCCAACTGATCATGACTAAAATTTCTGTAACTGTGAAGCAAAATAAACTTTTCCACTTTGTAAGTTAATTATCTTAGACAGTTGTTGTAGTACTGAAAGGCTAACATAGGAATCAAGTTTCTTTTGTACATGTGCTCAGCTATGCATGCTTCAGAGCCAAACCATCAAGGATCACTGAAACCTCACCCATTATGTTCACACCAGCCTGTAAGAATCCAGAGGGCCAAATGCAACCCTATGCCCTCTCAGGACCATCCGTGGACATTGCATGCTTCACAAACAACACATCCTATTGGTGAGGATTAGTCACATGACTAAGCTGATCTGCAAAGAATGCTGAGAAATATAGTTTATATGTTGCACCACCATGAGCCAGCTAAAGACCAGGGAATTTATTACTGTGGGAAAAGGTAAGAATGGAGGTTGAGTGTTAAAGTTTCTGCTAGGCTCTTCCCCATATATTTATGTATCTTATTCTTATCAGGCAGAACCTACAGACTACCCCCACCAAAAGTTCTGCTTAGCCACTACAAGCCACAGGTCCAGAATCTCTGGTACTGGGCAGCACCAGATGATGGTCTAATGATCAAAAAGGAAAAAAGTAATTTACCCCCATAACACACATGCAGTGGTGCTTAAGAAGCAGGAAAGCTATGATAAGAGGGGAAAGGAAGGAGAAAGGTAGAGGAAAGAGAAAAAAACTTTCCCTTTTGAAACTGGCAGAAGAAAGATAAAAATGGCCCACAGAAAAACAGTCCTGCTGAGCAGAAATCACAAGAACTCGAGAGCAGAGGAGGAGTATTCCGGGCCAACCTACCATCACTCCCAGTGCAGAGGAGAAAGCTTCCAAGCCAATGAACCACTGCTCCCAGCACAGAGTAGGTGGCTCCTGCGGACACCAGCAGCACCCACCAACACCAGTCAAAATGAGAAGGCACATAACCAGGCCTCAAAACCAGACTTCCAGACAACCTAAAGCAACCCCAAAGGGAAACAAGATGGAACACTTTGATACTCAACCACTTGGACTTCCTGAACTGGTAACAAAAGAGGATCTAGAAAAATGAATTCAGAAATAATTTCTCAGATAACAGCAGAGGTTATGCCCAGCATGCAAGACATGATTAATAAATCTAGAGAGGAGCTAAGGAACATGATGGAATCCCAACATAGCCAACAAATGGAATCCAAAAAACAGATGGAAACAGATTTCCAGGAGATTACAAACTCCACTGAAAGTCTACACAGCAGAATGAACCAATGTGAGGACAGAATTTCAGATATAGATGATAAGATTGCAATTAGTGACCAGGAAAAGAAAAATTGCTTTAAAATTGTAAGGGACCACAAGAAATCAATCCAGCAGCTGCTAGATGACACAAAGAAGAATAACATAAGACTGATTAGAGCCAATAAAGAAACAGGGGAGAGTGTAGATGACATAAAAAAACTGTTCACAGAAGTGATGGCAGAAAACTTCCCAAGCAGGGGGAAAGAACTTGACATACAGATAAGTGAGGCATATAGGACTCCAAATAGCCTTGATCCAAAAAAAAATCTACACATAGTTGCTGATTGTATGACTTGCCCTAAGGTGTCGTGATTGATCTAAACAGTTTTCTTTTCTGGTATAATGAAAATGAGATAGCCTCAGAGTCATTATAGTCTCAAAACCAGAACAACAGCTATATCCGGTAGACATCTCTGAGAATCAGTCATTCCATAAGGGTTTTAAATAGATCAACAAAGACACTTACAATAAACAACTTCATAATATCAACCCAGGAACTAAACCAGGGAGAGTACCAAAAACAAAAATGAAAAGACATTTAAGCAAGTCACAAACCCAGACTTCCACCCAACAAAAGGCAATTTCTGGGGGAAATGAGGTGCAAAAGTCTGATAATCAACCACCTGGACACCCTGAACTGAGAGCACAGGAAGTAACAAAAGAGATGAATGAGGCTGTAGAAAAATTCAAAGCAGAAATAATCTCCCAGATATCCACAGAGATGGTGAGTAGAGTGAAAGACATGATTAGAGGATCTAGAACAGAAACAGATAAAAAAAAAATAGATGAGCTCAGAAACATGCTGGAAGCCATGAATACCCAGTATAAGAAAGAAATTGAAATCAATCATGATTGCCCAACATAAGAAAGAAATGGAATCCATGAAAGAGATTCAAACAGATATTCAGGAGATCAAAAATTCCACTGACAGTATCCACAGCAGATTAAGGGAATCTGAAGGTAGAATATCAGATATAGAAGACAGAATCACTGTTAGAGACCATGAAAATAGAGATTTCTTAAAAATAATAAGGGACCATGAGAAATCAATCCAACAACTGCTAGATGATGCAAAGAATAACATAAGACTCATAGGAGTCCATGAAAAAACAGGAGAAAGCACAATTGACATAAAAAAAACTGTTCACAGAAGTAATAGTGGAAAACTTCCCAGACAGAGGTAGAGAATTGGACATACAGATAAGTGAGGCATATAGAACTCCAAATACCCATGATCAAAAAAAATCTACATAGACATATAATAATCACGATCCCAGAAACCAAACAGAAGAACAAAATCCTACAAGCAGTTAGAGAAAAGAAACAAATCACCTACAAAGGAAAGCCCATCAGAATCACAGCAGACTTCTCAAGACAAACCCTCAAATCAAGGAGAGCCTGGAGTGAAGTATTTCAAGCCCTAAAAGAAAATAACTTCCAACCTAGACTGTTGTATCCTGCAAAAATATCTTTCAAAATCAATGGGGAAATTAGATACTTCCATGACAAAGAACACCTGAGAAATTTCATGAACACCAAACCAGCACTACAAGCAATTCTAAAAAATATCCTAGGAAAAAACAAAACAATGAAGGTCACAACTCCATGAGGACCAACAGAGGGAATCCACCAGGCGAGGTAAGACACTAAAGGGAAAGAGGGAAAAAATAAGAAATAAAAGAGCCAACAAAAGTAAATCATGACAAGGATAAATCAATATCTATTAATTATAATCATCAAAGTTAATGGCCTCAATTCACCAATCAAAAGAACTAGACTGGCAGAATGTATTAAAAAAGAAAATGCAACAATACGCTGTATACAAAAAACACACCTAACTCTAAAAGAAACTCATAGACTGAAAGTAAAAGGATGGAAAAAAGTTCTCCATGCCACAGGAACCCAGAAGAAAGCAGGGTTAGCAATCTTATTTGCAGACAAAAGTAGATTTCAAACCAAAACTAATTAAGAGAGACAAAGATGGTCACTACATCCTTGTGAGGGGAAAAATCCAAGAGGAAGAGATGCCAATCCTAAATATATATGCACCAAATACAAATGCCCCCAACTATACAAAACAAATATTGATAGACATGAAAAACCAAATAAACACTAACACAATTGTAGTGGGGGACCTGAATACCCCACTATCACAAATAGACAGATCATCTAGACAAAAAGTTAACAAGGAAATTCTAGAACTGAACCAAGCTATTGAACAAATGGACTTAATAGATGTTTACAGAGTGTTCCACCCCACAAAATTGGAATACACATTCTTTTTGGCTGCACATGGGCCTTTCTCCAAAATAGATCACATGCTAGCTCATAGGACATATCTAAGTAAATGTAAAAGAACTGAAGTTACCCCCTGTATATTATCAGACCATAGTGCAATAAAATTGGAGATCAATAATATAAGAAACCACAAAACCCCACAAACACATGGAAACTGAATAATACCCTCCTGAACAACCAATGGGTCACAGAAGAGATTAAAGAAGAAATTAAACAGTCTCTACAAGCAAATGATAATGCCAGTACAACATACAGGAATCTATGGGACACAATGAAAGCAGTTCTACATGGGAAATTCATAGCAGTGAATGCCCATATTAGGAAAAAAGAGAAAACTCAGATAAATAATGTAATGCAGAACCTCAAGCTCCTAGAAAAAGCAGAGCATAATGAATCCAAAGCTCATACAAGAAAGGAAATTGTAAAGATTAGGGCAGAAACCAATGCAGTGGAGACTAAGAGAACAATACAAAAAAATCAATGAGTCAAAGGGTTGGTTTTTTGAAAGAATAAATAAAATCGATAAACCTTTAGCCAACCTTAACAAAAAAGGAAAGAAAATGCACAAATACATGGAATTAAGAATGAAAAAGGTGAAGTCACAACAGATCCAACAGAAATCCAGAGGATCATCAATATCTACTTCGAGAACCTCTACTCCAATAAAATGGAAAACACAGAAGAAATGGGCAGATTCCTAGATACATATGAATTACCAAAGTTAAATGAAGAAGATATAGAAATTCTAAACACCCCAATTACAATGAGTGAAATTGAAAATGTAATAAAATATTTACCAACAAAGAAAAGCCCAGGTCCTGATGGCTTCACTGCTGAATTTTACAAGACATTTAAAGAAGAACTAATGCCATTACTCTTTAAACTCATCAAGGAAATTGAAAGGGAAGCTAGGCTACCAAATTTATTCCTGAAAGCAAGTGTTACTTTGATTCCAAAACCAGGGAAAGACCCAACCCAAAAAGAGAACTACAGAACAGTCTCCCTAATGAACATAGATGCAAAAATTCTCAACAAGATACTGGCAAACAGAATACAGAAGGTCATCAAGAAGATTATACACCCTGGCCAAGTTGGATTTATCCCAGGGATACAAGGATGGTTCAACATTCGTAAATCAATAAATGTAATACACCATGTTTACAGAGTCAAAGACAAAAACCATATAATCATCTCAATAGATGCCGAAAAAGCATTTGACAAAATCCAGCACAATTGATGATAAAAACCCTACAGAAAATTGGAATAGAAGGTCTTTATCTTAACCTGATTAAGGCTATCTATGGAAAACCAACAGCCAACATCATGCTAAATGGTCAAAAACTAAAAACTTTCATGCTAAAATCAGGAACAAGACTAGGATGCCAACTATCACCACTCCTTTTCAATATATTTCTGGAGCTAGGGATTTAGCTCAGTGGTTTTGCTGCCTGCTGTGCAAGCGCAAGAACCCGAGTTTGATCCCCTGTACAAATAAATATATATATATATTTCTGGAAACATTAGCCATAGCAATTAGAAAAGAGAAAGAAATAAAAGAATAAAGATAGGAAAAGAAGAAGTTAAACTGTCACTATTTGCTGACGATATGATACTTTACATAGAAGACCCAAAAAACTCTGCCAAAAGACTTCTAGACTTAATTGACAGATTCAGTAAAGTAGCCAGATACAAGGTCAACACTCAAAAAAATAATAGCCTTCTTGTACACAAATAACAGACTCACTGAGAGAGAAATTAGGGAAACAATTCCTTTTACAATAGCATCCAAAAAAATGAAGTATCTACGAATCAATCTAACAAAGGAAGCAAAAGACCTCTACATTGAAACTACAGGACTCTGACAAAAGAGATCGAAGAGGATACAAGAAAATGGAAAGACATCCCTTGCTCCTGGGTAGAAAGAACCAATATAGTGAAAATGGCCATACTTCCAAAACTACTCTATAGATTCAATGCAATGCCAATTGAAATCCCAACAATATACTTCACAGAACTAGAGAAAACAATCCAAAAGTTCATTTGGAACCATAAGAGACCTAGAATAGCTAAAGCAATTCTAAGCAAGAGAGACATGGCTGGCGGTATCACAATCCCCAATTTGAAACTATAATACAAAGCTACTGTGATAAAATCAGCATGGTACTGGCAAAGGAACAGACCCAAGGATCAGTGGAATAGATTAGAAGATGCAGAAACAACTCCAGACATGCTCAGCCACCTCATCTTTGACAAAGGGACCAACCACCATCATGAGAGGAAAAATAGCCTATTTAATAAATGGTGTTGGAAAGACTGGATTTCAATCTGTCAAAGATTGAAACTAGACCCATACCTATCACCATGCACTAAACTGAGATTGAAGTGGATTAAAGATCTAAATATTAAGACAGAAACACTAAACTTGCTGGAAGATAAGTTCTTGAAGACATTGGCATAGGAAAAGACTTCATGAAAAAAACCTCAGCAGCACGGGAACTAGCAGAAAGAATCAACAACTGGGATCTCATCTTATTAAAAAGCTTCTGCACTGCAAAAGAACCACCAACAGAGTTAACAGACAACCTACAATATGGGGAAAAATTTTTAGCAGTTGTACCTCAGACAAAGGACTACTATCTAGAATATATAAAGAATTGAAAAAAATCAGACCCCCCAAATTCAAAGACCCAATTCAAAAATTGGCATCTGAAATGAACAGACATTTCTCAGACAAGGAAGTACAAGCAGCAAACAAATACATTAAAAAATGTTCAACATCACTGGTCATTCGAGAGATGCAGATGAAAACAACACTGAGATTCCACCTCACCCCAGACAGAATGGCTGCTATCAAGAAATCAACAAATAACAAATGCTGGCAGGGTTGTGGGGAGAAAGGAACCCTTCCCCAGTGCTGGTGGGAGTGCAGACTGGTGCAACCACTGTGGAAGTCAGTATGGAGATACCTCAAAGAACTAGGACTAGAGGTCCCATTTGACTCAGCTATTCCCCTGCTGGGTATCTTCCCAAAAGAATTAAAAGAATCATACCACAGTGATATATGTGCACCCATTTTCACAGCGGCACAGTTTGTAATAGGTAAAGTTTGGAAGCAGCCCAAGTGCCCATCATCTGGAAACTAGATAAAGAAAATGTGGTTGTATTATAAAATGGAGTACTACTTAGCCTTAAAGAATGAAAAACTAGAGTCATTTATAGCTAAATGGATGCATATCAAGGCCATACTCTTAAGTGAAGTAAATAGGACACACATGTGTAAAAACTGAATAGTTTCACTAGTGTGAGAAACTGATAGTGTAAACAAGAGTTAAAATGATTAAAATGAATAATTGATAATTTGAAATAGGAAAAAAGGTCCAAAGACGAAGGAGTGAAGGGAGGGGAAGGGGAAAGGAAAAGAGGGAAAGGAAAAACTATGAGAAAAGAAAAAAATGGAAATGAAATCTATGTAAATAGGGAAGGGCGGAGGGGGGGAAGGGTGCACAGGTAATGGGGAAAAAAAATAAGAACCAAGATATATCATGTACAGGAACAAACACCCAATGATAAATGTAAATGAATTGTATACCTAAAATGTACCAATAAAAGAACTAAAATAAATAAATAAATAAATAAATAAATAAATAAATAAATATCTACACATAGGCATATAATAGTTAAGATTCCAAAAAAACCAACAGAAGAAAAAAATTCTACAAGCAGTGAGAGAAAAGAAACAAATCACATACAAAGGAAAGCCCATCAGAATCACAGCAGACTTCTCAGTGCAAACCCTCAAGGCAAGAAGAGCTTGGAGTGATGTTATTTCAAGCCCTAAAGGAAAACCGCCTCCAATCCAGATTGATGTACCCTGCAAAACTATCTTTCAAAATTGATGGAGAAATAAGATACTTTCATGACAAAGAGCACCTTAGGAACTTCATGAATACCAAACCAGCACTCCAAAACATTTTAGACAATATTCTAGGAAAAAACAACAGGGCTCACAACCCCAGGAAGCCCAGCAAAATGAAGCCATTGGGCATGACAAGAAATTAAATGCAAATGGGGAGACTACAACAACAAAAAAAACTCATGAAAATGATGTCAATATATATCAGTTATAATCATCAATGTTAATGGTCTCAACTCACCAATCAAAAGAAATAGACTGGCAGAATGAGTCAAAAAGCAAGATCCAACAATATGCTGCATACAAGAAACACACTTAATTCAAAAAGAAACTCATAGATGGAAAATTAAAGGGTAGAAAACAATACTCCATGCGACAGGTACCTGAAAAAAAGCAGGAGTAGCTATCCTCTTTTCAGATCAAGTAGATTTCAAACCAACACTGATTAAGACAGACAAAGAAGGACACTACATTCTTCTAAAGAGAACAATCTGAGAGGAAGAGATGACAATCATAAATATCTATGCATCAAACACTAGTGCACCCAACTATATAAAACAAATACTAACAGACATGAAAAATCAAATAAGCACTAATACAATAGCAGTGGGGGACCTCAATGCCCCACCGTCACAAATAGATAGATCAACTAGACATAAAACAAGCAACAAAATACTAGAACTCAATCAAACCCTTGAACAAATGAACTTAACAGATGTTTATAGAGTGTCCCACCCCACAAAATCAGAATACACATTCTTTTCAGCTGTACACAAGTCATTCTCCAAAATAAACCGCATCCTCAATCATAGAACATGTTTAAGTAAGTGCAAAGGAATTAAAGTTATCCCCTGTATATTATCAGACCATAGTGCTGTGAAATTGGAGATCAATAGCAAAAGAAACCACAAGAATTTCATAAACACATGAAAATTGAACAACACACTTCTGAATAACCAATGGGTCACAGAGGAAATTAAAGAAGAAATCAGACAGTTCCTTCAATTAAATGACAATGACAATATAACATATTGGAATCTATAGTACACAATGAAAGCAGTCCTACAAGGGAAATTCATAGCAGTGAATACTCATATTAGGAAAACAGAGTGAGCCCAATTAAATAACCTGATGCTGAACCTCAAGCTTCTAGAAAAACAGCAGGACAAACCCAAAGCTCATACAAGGGAGGAAATTATAAAGATCAAAGGAAAAGTCAATGAAATGGAGACTGAGAGAACAATACAAAAAAATCAATGAACCAGAGTTGGTTCTTGAATGAATAAACAAAATTGACAAACCCTTAGCCAACTTTATCAGAAAAAGGAAAGAAAAGGCCCAAATCCATGCAAGTAGGAATGAAAAGGGTGAAATTACAACAGACCCAGCAGAAATCCAGAGAATCATCAATACCTACTTCCAGAACCTACACGCCAATAAGATGGACAACACAGGAGAAATGGACAGAATCGTAGATACATATGAATTACCAAAGTTGAACGAAGAAGACCTAAAAATTCTGAACAACCCAATATCAACCAATGAAATTGAAACTGTAATTAAAAACTTATCAACTAAGAAAAGCCCAGGCCCTGCTGACTTCGCTGCTGAACTCTACAAGACATTTAGAGAGGAACTGCTGCCACTACTGTTTAAACTCTTCAAAGAAATTGAAAGGGAAGCAATACTCCCAAATTCATTCCTGGAAGCAAGCATCACCTTGATCCCCAAAGCAGAGAAAGACCCAACTGAAAAAGAGAACTATAGGCCAATCTCACTAATGAACATAGATGCAAAAATCCTTAATAAGATAATGGCAAACAATGCAGAAGATCATCAAGAAGATCATACACCCTGATCAAGTGGGATTCATCCCAGGGATGCAGGGATGGTTCAATATACGAAAATCAATCAATGTAATACACTATATCAATAGAGCCAAGGACAAAAACCATATGATTATCTCCATAGATGCAGAAAAAGCATTTGACAAAATCCAACATGCATTTATGATAAAAACCCTACAAAAAATTGGAATAGATGCTCTCTACCTCAAACTGATAGAAGCCATCTATGAAAAACCAACAGCCAATATTATACTAAATGATCAAAAACTTAAATCCTTCACATTAAAATCAGGAACAAGACAAGGATGTCCACTATCACCACTCTTGTTCAATGTAGTTCTGGAAACATTAGCCACAGCAATTAGACAAGAGAAAGAAATAAAAGGAATAAAGATAGGTAATGAAGAAGTCAAATTGTCATTATTTGCAGATGACATGATACTCTATCTAGAAGACCCCAAGAACTCCACCAAAAGTCTTCTAGACTTAATAACCAAATTCACTCAAGTAGCTGGTTACAAGGTCAACACACAAAAATCAATAGCTTTCCTCTACACCAATGACAGACTCACTGAGAGAGAAATAGGGCAAATAATTCCTTTCACAATAGCATCCAAAAAACTAAAATACCTAGGAATCATCCTAACGAAAGAAATCAAAGACCTCTTCTCTGAAAACTATGGCACTCTGAAAAGAGAAATTGAAGATGATATCAGAAAATGAACAGACATCCCCTGCTCCTGGGTAGGAAGGATTAATATAGTGAAAATGGCCATACTTCCAAAACTGCTATATAGATTTAATGCAATTCCAATTGAGATCCCAGCAGCATACTTCATAGACCTCGAGAAAACAATCCAAAAATTCATTTGGAGCAAGAAGAGACCCAGAATAGCAACAGCAATTCTAGGTAACAGAGACATGGCAGGGGGTATCACAATCCCCAACCTGCAACTATACTACAAAGCTACTGTGATAAAAACAGCATGGTAATGGCAAAGAAACAGGCTTGAGGACCAGTGGAACAGATTAGAAGATGCAGAAACAATGCCAGACACACTCAGCCATCTCATCTTCGACAAAGGAGCCAAACACCCTCACTGGAGGAAATATAGCCTCTTTAATAAATGGTGCTGGAAAAATTGGGCTTCAACTTGCCAAAGATTAAAACTAGACCTATATCTCTCACCATGTACTAAACTAAAATCAAAATGGATTAAAGATCTAAATATTAATCTGAACCAGTTGGAACAGAGGTTAGGTAGAACCCTTGAAGACATCAGTGTAGGAAACGATTTTATGAACAAAACCTCAGTTGCCCATGAACTAGCACAAACAATCAACAAATGGGATCTCTTCTTATTAAAAGGCTTCTGCACAGCAAGAGAAACCACCAGCAGTGTGAAGAGACAACCCACAATGTGGGAAAAAATCTTCACCTGCTCTTCTTCAGACAAAGGTCTGCTATCTCGAATCTATAAAGAACTTAAAAAGATCAAACCTCTCAAATTTAAAGAGCCAATCCAAAAATGGGCATCTGAAATGAACAGACATTTCTCACACAAAGAAGTAGAAATAGCAAATAAATACATGAAAAAATGTTCAACATCACTGGTCATTCGAGAGATGCAAATGAAAACAATGCTGAGATTCCACCTCACTCCAGAAAGAATGGCTGCTATCATGAAATCAACCAATAACAAATGCTGGCAGGGCTGTGGGGAAAGAGGAACCCTGCTCCACTGCTGGTGGGAGTGTAGACTGGTACAAGCACTGTGGAAATCAGTATGGAGATACCTCAAAGAACTAGGACTGGAAGTCCCATTTGACCCCACTATTCCACTGCTGGAGATCTTCCCCAAAGAATTCAAAGAATCATACCACAGTGATATATGTGCACCCATGTTCATAGCAGCACAGTTTGTGATAGCTAAAACTTGGAAACAGCCCAAATGCCCATCAGCTGGAGACTGGATAAAGAAAATGTGGTTTTTTAATAAAATGGAGTACTACTCAGCCATAAAAAATGAGAAATTAGAGACATTTATAGCTAAGTGGATGCACATTGAGGAAATACTCTTAAGTGAAATAAATAGGACATACATGTGTAAATACCGAATAGTTGCTCTGGTGTGAGAAACTGAAAGTGTAAATAAGGACTAAATGTATAATAGGTAATGTGAAATAGGAAGAAAAGGGGCAAAGGGGAAGGAAGTGGGAGGGCTAGGGGAAAGGATAGAAGGGAATGGGATTAACATGAGAAAATGGAAAAATAGGAACAAAATCTTTGTAAATAGGGAGGAATGGAGGGGTTGAAGGGAGGGCTGGGCAAGGGTGAAAAATAAGAACCAAGAGAGACTATGTAAAGGTGCAAATTTCCAATGATGAATGTCATTATATTGTATACCTAAAATGTACCAATGATTAGAATGAGTAATCGATAACGCAAAATAGGAAGAAAAGGTCCAAAGGGGTAGGGGTAGTGGGAGGGACAGGGAAAAGGAAAGAAGGGAAAGGAAAAATGCTGAGAAATGGAAAAAATGGAAATAAAGTCTTTGTAAATAGGGAAGGGTGGAGAGCGTGAAGGGAGAGCTAGGAATGGGGAAAAAATAAGAACCAAGATGCATTATGTAAAGGTACAATTCCCAATGAGAAATGTAATTGTGTTGTATACCTACAATGTACCAATAAAGAATTTAATGCAAAAAATAAAATAAAATAAATAAATAAACCAGTTATATACCACCTTTATTCTTAGATATTTATCTTAAACTTCTAGTTTGTGGTCATGTGTCTGGTATCCCTTGAATTGTCTTTATATTGACATTTACTTTTGCTTTTTTATGTGCTAGTTGTATTTTGAGATTTTACTATGGGTAGTCGAGTGACACAGTTAATTTTTACAGAATAAATATTCTTTTGATTCTTTGCAATTTGAGTATTTTCCTAATTTTCTTGTATATATTTTTAAAAAGAAAATACAATGCCCAGCTTTGAGTTTATATTTATGTTATTATTTAGTATATTCTTTGTAAGCCATTTATTTTTATATAATTTTGAAAGTATTTTAATCTTGGCTCCCTTTCTCTTTATGCTTCCTTTATGCTTTTTCTCCTTTCTTCCTCACTCTTTTACTTGTAACTTTCCTGTTTTCCTTCCTCTCTTTCTTCCATATACTGAATGCCTATTAGTTTCAGTCACTTTGCCGGGTACTATGTATTAGATATGCAAATGTATGTTAGAGGATGTTAGGTGGAACTTTTCTTCATATCTTGAAATTTTTACTGAAGCCACAAAGCTGAGATTATGGGTAGCAAGTATTTTGTTAAAGGTACTAGACAAATTCATGCAGAACTCATTGAAAGGAAATAAAACCAGATTTCAGATTTAATCTACAACATTTAAATAGCTTAAAAGCCATCATTTCTGTCCTTCCTGTAGTAAAAAAAAAAAGAAGACAAAAAGATCACTTTTCTTGGACCTATGAGAGAACAGAGGATATACAGTACTAAAACACAACTCTGAAATCTGGAAATATTGCCTAATTTTCTTACCTGGAACAGAAACTGCCTGGAACTGTAAACTAATAGGAACAC
Source organism: Heterocephalus glaber (assembly GCF_053883595.1). Taxonomy (NCBI): domain Eukaryota; kingdom Metazoa; phylum Chordata; class Mammalia; order Rodentia; family Bathyergidae; genus Heterocephalus; species Heterocephalus glaber. The sequence goes on along the minus strand of NW_028258344.1, from coordinate 635,108 downwards.
TGAAATTGCAATTTCAACAAATTGCTGGGGGGTGAGTATGAATTAGTATGAGAATGAAAAGTTCTTGAAGGTGAAAGTCCTAGGAGGACCACATTAAACCAGACTCCACCTCCAGGAATCCCAGAAGGTTCTCATAGTGAAGTTCTGAGAAAGATGCCCACACATTTAATCTCATTGTGTCCAAACTGCCAAATATCAAAAACAAAGAAGTCTTTAAAGCAGCTAGAGAAGAAAAACTCCTCATGTACAGAATAAACATAAGACTTTCAAAGGGCTTCTCATCAGAATTTATGCATAAAAAGAAGAAATGAAAATAAAATATTTACAGTATTAAAAGAAAAAACTACATCCACCAAAATTATCCTTCAAAATTAAAAGAGATAAAAACTTTCTCAAACAAAACCTAAATTAATACATCATCAGCAGACCTGCCCTAAAATAAATGTTAAAGTTTCTTCAGAGAGATGGGAAATTATATAGGCCTGAAATTTGAATTACATAATAAAAGAGAGTTAAGGAATGAAAAAATGAAGGTAAAACCTTTTATTTTCATTATTTTCAATGGATCTAAACAACGAGTACATATTTAAAGTAATAATAATGCCAGGTATTTAGCTCAGTGGTTTTGCTGCCTGCTTTGCAAGCATAAGGACCTGAGTTCAATCCCCGGTACAAAAAAATAATAATAGTAATAATAACAATGTATTAGATGATTATAGCATAAGGATATATTAAAATGAGTGACAACAATATCACAAAAATGAGGGCCAGGAAATTAGTTCAGTGGCACTGTGCCTGCCTCACAAGCGGAAGGTTCTGAATTCTATCCCCAGAACCAAATAAATAAATAAATGAATAAATCACAAAAATGAGAAGAAAGAAATGAGAATACTCTGGTACTCTGGTAACTACTTGCTATATGAAACTCTATAATTTTATTTAAGGGTAGATTTAAAGTAGTTAAAAATTTATATCATAAACTCTAGAGCAACTATTAAAAACTATTTAAAGAAGACATTCCTAGGGCAGAGAAGCTGAGCTGGTCCCAGCACCCGGAAGGAAGCTCCCCGGCCACCATCCCAAGCTCCTAGGGCAGAGGTGAGCTGGTCCCAGCACCTGGAAGGAAGCTCCCCCACTGCCATCCCACACTCCTAGGGCAGAGAAGCTGAGCCCCGCGGGCGCCAGAAGCTGCCCCCCCCCCGCCATGGAAATGAGAAGACAGGTAAACAAGCCTCAAAAACAGACTTCTGGATCACCTGCAGCAACCCCAAAGGGAAACAAGATGGAACAATCTGATACTCAACTACCTGGACTCTCTGAACTGGCAACAAAAGAGGATCTGGGAAAAATGAAATCAGAAATAATTACTCAGATAACAGCAAAGATTGTGCTCATGGTGCAAGACATGACTAATAAATCTAGAGAGGACACAGAAAAAAAATAGAGGATCTGAGGAACGTAATGGAATCCCAATATAGGAAACATATGGAATCCATAAAACAGATGCAAACAGATTTCCAGGAAATTTAAAACTCCATGGAAAGTCTGCACAACAGAATGAACCAATGTGAGAATAGAATTTCAGATATAGAAGATAAGATTGCAATTAGTGACCAGGAAAAGAAACTTTGCTTCAAAATTATAAGGGAACATGAGAAATCAATCCAGCAGCAGCTAGATGATGCAAAGAAGAATAACATAAGACTGATTGGAGTCAATAAAGAAACAAGAGAGAGTGCAGATGACATAAAAAAATCTGTTCACAGAAGTGATGGCAGAAAACTTCCCAAGGAGGGGAAAATAACTTGACATACAGATAAGTGAGGCATATAGGACTCCAGCTAGCCTTGATCAAAAACAAAAATCTACACATAGGCATATAATAGTTAGGATTCCAGAAATCCAACAGAAGAACAAAATTCTACAAGCAGTGAGAAAAGAAACAAATCACATACAAAGTAAAGCCCATCAGAATCACAGCAGACTTCTCAATGCAAACCCTCAAGGCAAGAAGAGCTTGGAGTGATGTATTCAAGCCCTAAAAGAAAACAGCCTCCAACCCAGATTGATGTACCCTACAAAACTATCTTTCAAAATGGATGGAGAAATAAGATACTTTCATGATAAAGAGCACCTCAGGAACTTCATGAATATCAAACCGGCTCTCCAAAAAATTTTAGACAATACCCTAGGAAAAGACAATGAGGATCACAACCCCAGGAAACCCAGCAGAATGAATCCATTGAGTGTGACAAATTAAAGGCAAAGGGGGAGAATCCAACAAAAAGAAAAAGTCATGACAAGGCTTTTAAAACTTTTAACATCATCTCCCTAATGAGTGCATAATTCAATTTTATTATTGTACTGATTAGTATTTTTCTGATTCTAGTGTTGCACACCTTTCCTTGTGCTATACTGGCTATTTATCATCTTCTTATGTCTACTTTTTAATTGGGTTGTCTATTAATGAGCTGTAAGAGTTCTTTATATATTCTGGTCATAGGTTATATGCATTGTAAATATGGTCTGTTTAAGGACTACTTTTCATTTTAATGATGTCATTTAAAGTTTTAAATTTTGATGGAATCTCATTTATCAATTGTTTTCTTTTATACATCATGTCTTTTGTATCCTAGGTAGTTCTTGCCTACCCTGAATTCATAAACATTTTCCCTTATAATTTCTTCTTAAAGTTTTATACTTTTAGGCTTTCTTATTTAGGTTCATAGATCCCTTCAAGTTATTTTCATGTATGGAAATAAAGGGTTGAAGTTAATTTTTTATGTACGGATACCAAGTGTTCTAGTGCCATTTGCTGAAAACACTACCTCTTCCTCAGCTCTTGAATTGAGTTTATATTCTATAAAATGCTAATGTCAAATAATCTTTCAAAACTCAGTGGCCCATATATGTGTGGTTCTATTTCTAGATTCTCTGTTTTATTCAAATGATCTATATATCTTTCCTTACACCAACACTGCCTTGATTACTGTAGCTTTAGAAGAAGTCTTAAAATTAGGTACTAAATGTCTTCCAACACTGTTTTTGTTTTTGTTTGTTTGTTTTTTTAACTTTTCTAGGTCCTCTGTACTCCTACATAACTTTTAAATTTCAATATCCAATTCTTCATTTATAGAAAGTATACACAGACCTGAATTTTTATATATACCTTGTGTTTTCTAATCCTGCTAAATTCAAATACAAGTTCCAGGGCTCCTAGAGATTTCTTAGTATTTTCTCTGCAGATGATCATTTCATCTACATATAAAGATTTTGCTTCTACCTTGCCAATCCTATCCTAACTGTGTCATTTTATTGCCAGACTATTTTGGTGGGGCCTAGGTTTCAAAGTTTAATGGACAGGTATAGAGTAAGCATATCTGCCCTTGTTCCCCACCTTAGGGAGAAAGCATTGTATCTTCTCCATTCATATAAGGCGTTCTCGCTGGAAGTATGGAGTGCATGTCTTTAATCTGTTGAGAAGGTTCTGTTCTGCTTCTAGTCTCCTGATAGCTTTTACCATGAACAGCTGTAGAATTTAGTCCAATACTTTTTCTCCAACTAGTGACAGGATCATATGGCTTTTTCCTTTCCTCTGTTAAAATGATGACTTTTGGGGGTGGATCTTCCAATGCTGAACCAACACTGCCATCCCTATAACAAAACCACTTTCTACATCCTGCCAGATCTGACTTCTAATAGTTTGTTTTGTTAAACAAATTTCTGTCTATGTTCATACTTTTTTCTTCTATTATGTTACTCCAGTTTTAGGGTTAGCACAATGTTGATTTCCTAAAATGAGGGGAGAAGTGTTCCGTCTTTTTTCTGCTTTAATTATTTGATATAATTTGTCAGTTAAAATGTATATGAGCCTGCTGTTGTCATATAGGTAGGTTTTCAACTAGGAATATACTTTCTTTAATAGGTGCTATTCAAATTTTATATTTCCTCCAGAGTTAGTTTCATTAATTTGTCTTCCAAGGTACTTCTTAGAAGTTGTCAAATTTATTTCAAAAAAGATTTTTGTGATATTCTTTCTATATCCTTTTAAATTCTGTAAAATTTGTGGTAATGTCTCCTAGATCTTAATATTGTAATTTTAAAAATGTATAATCAATATTGTGTAACAGGAAGAAAAAGTGTAAAGGAGCAGGGGAAGTAGGAGGAGTAGGAGAAAGGAAAAAAGGGAAAATAAAAAATATGAGAAAAGGAAAACAATGGAAACAAAGTCTGCAAATAGAGAAGGGTGGAGGGGGTGACGGGAGGGCAGGGGAAGGGGAAAAAAAACAAGAACCAAGAGACTCATGATGAATGTAACTGTATTTTATACCTAAAATGTACCAATAAACTTAATGGGGAAAAAAACTATTTAAAGAAGTATAACTGCTGTTAGGGAGGAGACATAAAATGTTCAAAAAAGGTAAAAGAAAAAAGTAGGGGCAGAGAACAAATGCAACAAATATATAATTATATATAGATATATAGAGATAGATATTCTATATAGAGAGAGATGGAGAGAGAGAGATGGGGGAGAGAGGGAGAGAGAGAGAGAGAGAGAGAGGATCTATGAAGGAAGGGGAGCTGGTATTTCAAAGTGTAGCAGAGACTTGCTACACTGCCAGAAATCAAGGGCCCAATTTGGGTACAGAGAATATGGTAGAAATGCTATTAGTAGAATTTGCTGTGTGTCTATAGTCTGACTAGAGTTGCTCAGAATGGTAGGATCCAGGGAAAAGATTCAGCAAATACTCAAGCAGAAATGTCATTTGGGGGTCAAGGAGCCCAAATGAATGTTGAAGCCTCTTTGCAGGAAGGTTATCTGCCCCAGGGGCGGGGGGCGGCGGGGATCCTTGAAGAGTCTACTCATACAGCTAGTGCACAGGAGTAGGGGCAAGTGTGCAGCTCAATACAGGATTCAAGCATCTCATTAAAGAATGATGGAATAAAGAGACCAAGTCCTAAGACCACCTTACAGAAAGTTTCCCATCTTCATTTCTCTTATTTCTCTTTCTTTCAGTATTGGTTAGACCTTCCAGTGGTGAATACAGTGACCACCCTTACCTTGTCTCTGATTTTAAAAGAAACGTGCATAGAGCTTCTTCATGAAATATAAGATCTACTACAGGTCTTTTGCTCTACCAACTGTATCAAATAAAGTTCCTTTTTATGCTTAAATTTCCAAGAGTTTCTAAGAACCTAAAACTCAAAGAGTTTTCTAAAATTTTCCATGAGTTCTAAGACAGCCCTACTATTCCACCATATGACCCTAAATTTCCAAGAGTTTCTAGAAGTGCAAGTATGATTTTTAAATTTTTATACAATTTATATAAAACAAACTAATTCTCCCTTGAAAATTCAGTGAACTGTACTTATAAAATTGCATGATTTTAAAGGCTTTTGAAAGGGAGGAGCTTTGATCATTATTTTCCTTTATTTGCTTCTAATTGGTTAATTGGTGAATTAATGAAATTAATTATGTCTTGATTAATCACAATCTATTTTTTCTATAATTATTTCTCCTTTTTCTGTATTATAAATGATATTGAATTCAGCTCTTCTAAATTACATTACTTTCATTAGTGTTTGAAGCTTCTGTATTTATTTTAACATCTACAAGATATTTTTTCTAGAAAAAAATTAATAGAGCTTGGGATTTGCTGGAGAGGCATTTTCACAGAGATGTTCACCACTGAGCTTCCCAGGACATACAAGTAGCTTGGCTTGGAGTAGCTTGGCTTGTTTGAAGCTAGGGTAAAGGCAGAGACTATGGTAATAAATATGTGAGAGGGTGAAATTTCAGAGAGGAGGTGTGAGATGGAGAGATTAGGGTGCTAGGGGCTATTATATGACTTTAATCTTTTTGAAGCCTCTGAGCATGAGGAAAGAATTGTGTGATTGCTCAAAGTTTACAGCAAATGTCACCCTGACTGCTGAATTTGACCGAAACCCTGTCTGAAGAAAATGAGCCAATCTTTAAAACTCAGGAAATTTCATAAACACACAAGCACATGTGCACACTCACATACACATGCATAAACACACTTCTTGAATTGTGTGTTTAGAATGAATTCTAGCTCATCTTAAATCACAAGAAAGTGTGACGTGGCACTCTTTGCCTTAGCAACATCCACTTTAAGGTATGCACCATTTCCCTTGGCCTGATGCTTACCTCCTTATGTTATCTGCCTTCTGTGCAGATCTATAAATTTGTGGGCCCTTCACAATCATTATGAACCCATCATCAAGTAATGCATGATCCCCTATGCACAGACCGTCCACCTCTTCTTGTTTATGGGCTGACTCTCTCCACACATGCTCTCTGCTCTCACTGAACCAGTGACAGTATCAACCTGTACCCAAACAAGCCCTATTCAGATCCTATCCAAATCTCATGTCAAATCAAAGGTTCCCTTTTTTTCTCAAATTTAACATTTCATTGTAATGAGACATGTTTAAATGTTTGCATTGCAATGAAAATCATGTTTCTAAAAATCTTACGATGAGTAGAAACTGCTGGTAACAAATGGTTTAAAACTTTTTAAATTTCCTTAAATAATTTGCGGGAAATCTTCAAGAAGTGCACCAAAAATATCAGGTGTTGCCTCCATGAGTAATTATTACTATGGGTGATTCTTAAATTTTTTCTCTTTTCTGTGTTCTTTCAATTGCAACGAGAATGTCATAGGTGCTTTCAGTGACCTATCCAGATCTCTTTTAATCACAGTCCTACTCATAGCTGCTGCAAGTGATTGCTAACAGCTCACTCCTGTGATCTTTTCACAGCACTCCTCTTGCTAACCAGAGCCGACAACACCCCACCCCCCGTGGCCAATGTCTGTTTGATTCATGATGTAGTAGGTATAACTCTGTGATGCAATTTAAACTCGAGACTGCCCCCATCACACCAAGGCAGTACTCCATTTGTCCTCACACTTCCTTAACACTTTCCCCTTCCTTATAAAACGTTCCTCACTCCCCTGCAGGTTTTTAGCAACTGGCTCATTTATTGGTTGATGTTTACATCAGTAATAGTGTGCAGGCTGCCGTCTTGTATGGCCCAAAATCAAAAAGGGCTCTGTAGCAGAGCCAAGATATTATACAGACAGCCCTACTATTGGGCCATATAATCCAGAAGATCACATGATACTAGAAGTCCAATCAGAGACACAAACATACCTCTAGGTTTCTGGAGCAAGACCTTGTTATCAACAGTGACAATTCAGCTGCACATTGGAAGAGAAAGCAACTGACTACAGGATATCAAGTAGCTATGTGGCCAAAACTTCCCATATGGGATGAAGGTCGGCTCAGTTGGTACAAATCAAAAACAGATTGCTGCTGCACTGCAACCCAATGGGGGTAGGAGCAGCTGAAAAGAAGTGATGAATGGAAATAATTCTAACGGGCAGAATTTCAGGTCATTTACATGGCCATCCTTTTTGTGAGAAGTGGTCCAAGACAAGGACATGCATCACCTCGTGTGCAGATGTTGGTCTCACATCGGAGATCCCCAAGAGTGTCACTATGAAGAATGTGTAGTAACCACCACCCCCTTCAGAATGGAACATACCGTTTTTGCTGCTGTAGTGCAGATTTAAGTAATGTCAATTTTACCGAGAATTTTCCCACCTCTTGACACAACTTCACTCAGTCCACCTCATTCATTTAACCAAGATGAGACAATAATCATTGCTTTGGGATCAGTCTCTGTATTAGCTGTTTTGATAGTTGCCCTTATGTTTCGGATACAGAATGGTGGCAGGAATCCATAAGCAAGGTCCACACAGTATAAACATGATGGAAGTAGCAGCATCAGAGCCCTCTCTTAACTTAGATAATCTGAAACTGTTGGAGCTGATTGGCTGAGGTCGATATGGAGTAGTATATAAAAGCTCCTTGGATGAGCATCCAGTTGCTGTAAAATTGTTTTCTTTTGCAAATCATCAGAATTCTATCAATGAAAAAAATATTTACCAAGTGCCTTTGATGGAACATGACAATATTTCTTGCATTATAGTTGGAGATGAGAGAGTTACTGTAGATGGGCTCATGGAATACTTGCTTGTGATGGAGTTCTATCCCAATGGGTCTCTATGCAAGATTTTGAGTCTTCATGCAAGTGACTGAGTAAGCTTTTGCCATCTGGCTCATTCTGTGACCAAAGGACTGGCTTATCTTCACACAGAATTACCAGGAGGAGATCATTATAAACCTTCAATTTGCCATCTAGACTTAAACAGCAGAAACGTGCTGGTGAAAAATGATGGAACCTGTGTTATTAGTGACTTGGGGTTGTCCATGAGGCTGACAGGAAACAGACTGGTGCCCCCAGGGGAAGAAGATAATGCAGCCATCAGTGAGGTTGGTACAATTAGTTATATGGCACCAGAAGTGCTTGAAGGAGCTGTAAACCTGAGGGGCTGTGAATCAGCTTTGAAGTGAGTAGACACTTGGACAGATCTACTGGGAGATATTTATGAGATATATTCCCAGATGACTCTGTACCAGAATACCAGATGGCTTTTTAGACTGAACTTGGAAACCATCCCACTTTTGAGGATATGCAAGCTATTGTGTCTAGGGAAAAACAGAGACCCAAGTTCCCAGAAGCCTGGAAAGAAAATAGCCTGGTAGTGAGGTCACTCAAGAAGACAACTGAAGACTGTTGGGACCAAGATGCAGAGGCATGGCTTAAAGCGCAGTGTGCTAAGGAGAGGATGGCTGAACTCATGATGATATGGGAAAGAAAAAAAACCTGTGAGCCCAACAGTCAATCCAATGTCTACTGCTACGCAGAATGAGTGCAACCTGTCACATAATAGGCATGTGCCAAAAATTGGGCCTTACCCAGATTACTCCTCTTCTTCATACATTGAAGACTCCATCCCTCACACTGATAGCACTGTGAAGAATATTTCCTCTGAGCATTCAATGTCCAGCACACCTTTGACTACAGGGAAAAGGAACTGAAACTCAGTTAATTATGAATGACAGCAAGCACAAGCTTGAATCCCTAGCCCTGAAACAACTTTCACCAGCCTGTCCACCAACACGACCACCACAAACACGACTGGCCTCACTCCAAGTACTGGCATCACCACTATATCTGATTTGCCATACCCAGATGAAACAAATCCCCGTGCCACAAATGTTGCACAGTTGATTGGTCCAACCCCTGTGTGCTTGCAGCTGACAGAAGATTTGGAGACCAATAAGCTAGACCCAAAAGAAGCTGATAAGAACCTCAAAGAGAGCTCAGATGAGAACTTTGTGGAGAATTCTCTTAAATAGTTCAGTGGGCCAGATCCACTGAGAAGCATCAGTTCTAGCTTGCTTTACCCAGTCATAAAGCTTGCAGTGGAAGTGACTGAAAAGCAGGACTTTACACAGGCTACAAATGGCCAACCATGTTTAATTCCTGATGTTCTGCCCACTGAGATCTATTCTCTCCCTAAGCAACAGAACCTTCCTAAGAGACCTACTTGTTTGCCTTTGAACACCAAAAATTCAACAAAGGAGCCCCGATTAAAATTTGGCAATTAGCACAAATCAAACTTGAAACAAGTAGAAAGTGGAGTTGCTAAGACGAACACAATCAATGCAGCAGAATCTCACATGGTGGCAGTCACCATGAATGGTGTGGCAGGGAGAAACCATAGTTTTAACTCTCACACTGCCACCCAGTATGCAAACAGGGCAGTACCATCTGGCCAGACAGCCAATATAGTGACACACAGAACCCAAGAAATGCTGCAGAATCAGTTTATTAGTGAGGACACACGGCTAAATAGTAAATTCCAGTCCTGACAAGCATGAACCTTTACTGAGACGAGAACAGCAAGCTGGCCATGATGAAGGTGTCTGGATCGTCTCATGACAGGAGGGAGTGGCCACTAGAAGGTGGCCAAACTAATTCTAATAACAACAATAGCACTCCAGGATCCAAACAAGATGTTCTTACACAGTGTTTCAAGCACAATGGCAGATCCTGGGCCATCAAAGCCCAGAAGAACACAGAGGCCCAATTCTCTGGATCTTTCAGCCACAAATGTCCTGGATGGCTGCAGTGTACAGAGTGACTCAACACAGGATGGCGAGTCAGGATCAGGTGAAAAGATCAAGAAACGTGTGAAGACTCCCTCTTCTCTCAGTGGTGGCGCCCTTCCACTTGCGTCATCTCCACTGAACCACTGGACTGTGAGGTCAACAACAATGGCAGTGACGGAGCAGTTCCTTCCAAACTGAGCACTGCTGTTTACCTTGCAGAAGGAAGCACTGCCACAGCCATGGCGTCTAAAGATAATAGGAATGAATTGTCTGTGAAATGTTTTCAAGCTTATGGAGTAAAATTTTTGCATCATTTAAACATGCAGGAGACATTTTTTTAAAACTGCTATATCTTCCTGTCAGTACCCCGTCCCATACCTGCAACAAGGACTTGCTTTAAATAGATTTCAGCTATACAGAAAAATTTTTTTAAATATATTTACTCACCTCTTCTTCCCTTTTGGGGCAAAGGATATTTCTATGCTCCACTAATGCTGCACTTGTTCATGTTTCTTGCTTTGGGCAAAAGAGTTTCAGTGGGAATGATCTAAGAAGACACTTCAAGAGGCATTGTTCTAGGCCAACCAGCACCCCAGCACCTTAATGCAAAGCCTTCTCGACTGACCTGTAGACCTGTAAGCAAAAAGTGAGCCAATAAATGCTTATGTGTTGTGAAAGATTATTGGGGAGTAAAGGACAGTTACAATCATCAATTATCTAATCATAATTGTGAGTAAAGGCCGTTCTCTTGAGAGGGGCTGAGCTGTCAAACTAGAAAAGGTGAAACTCCATTTTCAAAGGACTTAGACAAGTTGATTCACCTAAAGAATGATCTGTGTTGTAAATCTGAAAGTTTCTTACACATACAGATGAAAAACTGGTAACAGAAGAATTTGAACAACAGAGAAGCAATAGATGTCTAAAAGGACATCTATTGTCTTAGCAATAGACATCTTAGGACAAAGGAACCCCAAATAAAAATAGCCAATAGGTACACGGCACACTAAAATGTGTTGGACGAACTTGATAACACAAACAGAAATAGAAGGGGTTGACACCCTCCTGCAGAAGGTCAGTATCTAAGATGGAGATGGAAAAGCCTAATCCCCAACAATTCCATAAATGGACCAGGGTTCCTTTTCAAAACAGGGCTCTACAAATAGCAGAAATTTCCAGAGGTAGAATGTGTATTAGTATGTCAAACATTTTATCATCTTGCAGTGACCCTTTTTCACTAAGAGACAGGTTGCCTCCTTTGCCATGTGGTTTCCCAGTGGTGTAGTTCATATTAAAAAGGATAAATTATAATTTATTTCCCTCTCAGTATTAGTTTTCAAGATAATTTCTTTACCATTATTCCTTTAAGAATGACCCATTTGTTTAAAGTTATTTAATTATGTGTCCTCAAAATAGATAAAGCTAACATATAAAGCTATAATTGACAAAACTAAAAAGAATAATATACAAATTCATAATTATACAGGAAATTTTAACAAGCCCTATTTAATAATTGATTGGTCAAGTAAACAAAAATCAGCAAGAACATAATAACGCTAAAAAGTTATTGCATGTTTCTAGAACATTGTAACCAACAAGTACATAGTATATTCGTTATCTTTTGCTGTGCAACAATTAACCCAAAATTTAACAAACTTACTAATTTTTAATTTCCTTCAGCATTATTTTGCAGCTTCCACAGAATTTTGCACTCTTTTGTTAACTTTATTTCTATGTACTTTGTTCTATTTTATTCTATTTCAAATGTTTTAATTTATTTTTGAATTTTTCATTGCTAGTATATAGAAAAACAAGTGATTTCTATCCTACAAACTAACTGAAATTATTTATTAGTTCAGATAGATTTTATTGGATTTCTTGGGAGTGATTTCTTTTTAAAAACACCAGTGCCTAGGCATCTCCAGAAAAATTAAATTTAGAAATCTAGCAGTTAAACCCAGGGAGTGATACTTTTAGAAGATTCCAAAATGAAGGTAATGTATGGCCAGAACTGAGAACTGCTGGCAGTATTTGATATTGAATTACTCTGAAAAGCCCTTACACATCTGTCACATATGTCTGCTCCACTCCTTTGCCTTAGTACTCCTTACCTGGAGTGCAGCACTGCCCTGATGTCTGCTGAACCAATTCCTCTTCATCTCTGGTGACTTAGTTTAAGTAATGTTAATTCTAGGGAACACTCGCTCTCACAGCCTGGACTTTGTCCACTTTCTCTGGGCTTCCTTTATGCCCTTTGCATATTCTAATATTATAATAAGCATAATTGTGTATATAATGTAATTATGTATCTCTCTGTTTTCTCGAAATAAGGTTTGAGTTCTGTAAGGCAAAAACTATAATTCATGCATCTTTGCATCCTTTGAGTTTAGCAGAGTCAGACATATAACAGAGACTGAATGAATAACTGGATGGATGGATGGATGGATGGATGGATAGATGGAAAAATAAATAGCTTAATCTTCTTAATGGTAGATGGGTCATCTGCCTAGAGTAAGAGGTTTAAGGTGAAGTTAGCATGTTGAAAAGAAGAGAATTTGGGAGACTATGGTTGCAAATCATCAAAAGACAAAAGAATCAAACATTGCAAATCTAGGAAATAAATTTTTTTACTGTAGTTAAAACACTGGTTTAACCATGAAATCTATTTTTCTATGTGCAAAGTACTTTGGGTGCTGTAGGGCTGAAAGTAATGAGCAAAGACTTAAAGATGATTTAGTAACAGTTGCAATGAATTATCAACCCTTTACACCTTAGTGTAAACAAAAGCTTTAAAGGTAGGGGAAGGGTGCCATCTACTGAGAAAATGCAGCATAACAAAATGTTGAGTAACTCAGAGATTCCCCATTTTAAAATTATTCCTAGGCCTTGTGCTAATTACTTGCTCTGTACATTGCATATGTTATTGAGTATTTTTCTAGATTATTTTTTAAACATTTATATTTTTTAACTTTTCATTTCAGTAAATATTTCCTGCCTGCTAATAAATACATCACATTTTGTTCATATTTTCCTTAAAATTTGTAGTTTTTTTCTAAATTATGTATATTTTTTAAAAAAACAAAACTTAGTGAGTAGCATATCTCCAAAGTGTAGACTATTATTCATTTAAAAATAAAACTACCTCCTGAGTTCAATCCCCGGTACCAAAAAAAAAAGGAATCCCGAAAAAAACCACCACTTCTTTTGTTAATAAATTTGCGGGGGATACCTATCACCATGCACTAAATTAAGATTGAAGTGGATTAAAGATCTAAATATTAAGACAGAAACACTAAACTTGCTGGAAGATAAGTTAGGTAGAACTCTTGAAGACGTTGGCATAGGAAAAGACTTCATGAACAAAGCCTCAGCAGCACGGGAACTAGCAGAAAGAATCAGAAACTGGGATCTCATCTTATTAAAAAGCTTCTGCACTGCAAAAGAAACCACCAACAGAGCTAACAGACAACCTACAATATGGGAAACAAATTTTAGCAGCTGTACCTCAGACAAAGAACTACTATCTAGAATACACAAAGAATTGAAAAAAATCAGACCTCCCAAATTCAAAGACCCAATTCAAAACTGGGCATCTGAAATGAACAGACATTTCTCAGAACAAAGAAGTACAAGCAGCAAATAAATATATGAAAAAATGTTCAACATCACTGGTCATTCGAGAAATCCAAATGAAAACAACCCTGAGATTCCACCTCACCCCAGAAAAGAGTGGTTGCTATGAAGAAATCAACAAATAACAAATGCTGGCAGGGTTGTGGAGAGAAAGGAACCCTTCTCCATTGTTGGTGGGAGTGCAGACTGGTGCAACCACTGTGGAAATCAGTGTGGAGATACCTCAGAGAACTAGGACTAGAGGTCCCATTTGACCCAGCTATTCCTCTGCTGGGGATCTTCCCAAAAGAATTAAAAGACTCATACCACAGTGATATATGTGCACCCATGTTCATAGCGGTGTAGTTTGTAATAGGTAAAGCTTGGAAGCAGCCTAAATGCCCATCAACTGGAAACTGGATAAAGAAAATGTGGGTTTTTTTAATAAAATGGAGTACTACTCAACCATAGCTAAATGGATGCATATCGAGGCCATACTCTTAAGTGAAATAAATAGGACACACATGTGTAAATACCGAATAGTTTCTCTAGTGTGAGAAACTGATAGTGTAAACAAGAGTTAAAATGATTAAAATGAATAATTGATAATTTGAAATAGGAAAAAAGTTCAAAGACAAAGGGGTGAAGGGAGGGGAAGGGGAAAGGAAAAGAGGGAAAGGAAAAACTATGAGAAAAAAATGGAAATGAAATCTATGTAAATAGGGAAGGGCAGAGGGGGTGAAGGGCGCACAGGTAATGGGGAAAAAATAAGAACCAAGATATATCATGTACAGGTACAAACACCCAATGATAAATGTAAATGAGTTGTATACCTAAGATGTACCAATAAAATGTACCAATAAAATTAATTTAAAAATAAAAAATTTATAAATAAAAAATAAATTTGTGAGGGAAGAAGAATTTTTGATACAAACGTGAAATTCAGAACTCTATTATTTAAGGCAAAATGCAAACAATGTTCAATTAAATATAATCTTGGAACCTTTGTCAAAAAGGCTTCAGCAGCACTGTGTTGGATGTAATTAAGCAGATGAAATCACCAGATCAGACCAATGGGCTTTCAGTCTAGATGGGAGAAAAACAAAACAGAGAGAATGCCACCCAAAATATACTCTCTAGTCCTTATGAGCACAGCATGAACGATACTTCCCTGTTCACAAGAGACTTACTTGGTTTTCAGACAGGGATTTGAACCAAACACGCAGAGCTTGTTTTGTGACTCCCCTGCTGAGTTCCCCTGAAAAGTCCAAACATAACAAGAAATAGCATTTATTGAGCACTTTCTGTATGCTAGTCACTAAGCTGGTGTATCACTTAAACAATCATGTGAAGTAGATTAGTTGGAAGACTTTTCCTCTAATTAATATGATTTTTAATTAACAAATCAGCATGTTGTTACATGTATGGAGTACATCATGATGTTTTGATACATGTATACAATATGAATGCTTAAATCAAGCTGATTAAGGTATTCCGCATTTCACTTAACATTTTTTGTGGTAAAATTGAAGTTTACTTACTTATTTTGAAATGTACAATACATTATTATTGACGATAGTCACTGCTGTACAGAGATCTCAAACCCTATTCCTCCTTCCTAGCTGGAATTTTGTACCATTTGTGTAGTAATTCTATTACCACCGTCCCAGCCTCTGGACCCTTCCTACTTTCTACTTCTATGAATGCAACTTTTTTCAGATTCTGCATATAAATGAGATCATGATGCTATATTGAATTTAATGATGAAGAAAAAGAGACTCAAAGAAATGAAAGGAATTCATCCAAGTTCACGCATGTAATAAATTGTTGAAATTCCAAAGCCAATCTGTTTGACTCTAAAACCTAATTTTTTTCCCACTTTACCTAGGCTGACTCCTAGGGGAGAGCAGCCAGTCCAGCCAAGAAAAATACTTGCAGGCAGCATCAAAGGAGAGACTCTAATTCTTTTTTTTTTTTTTTTTTTACCAGGGATAGAACTTGGGTCCTTGTGCTTGTGCAGCAGGCGGCAAAACCACTGAGCTAAATCCCCGGCCAGAGGCTCTAATTCTTAAATTGGTGATGTACAGTTGAATGAGTCCTCATTAATTTGAACTCTTTTTTATATCTGTAAAGTAGTGTTTCTCAAAGGGTGTGCACAGTGCAATAATGATCTCTCAGTGCTCTGTGAAAGAATGATTCTGCTTGTACAGTTGGGTTTGGAAAATCCTGCATCCAGTAACCGCCTCCAGGCAAATCTACAGTACAGCAGTATGTTAAGGAAGTAAAGAACTCTAGCAGAGGAGAAATAGCTCTTGGCAGGCAGAAGGCAGCAAAGCAGCAGCAGCAGCCTTCTTTCTGTCCCTTATATTCCATCAGGCTACCCATCCTTTGGGACATCTAGATACAAGTCATAACAGTTTGTTTCAGCTCACACATTTAGGGGCTTTAGCCCATGGTCACTTAGCTCCATTGTTTGGGGGCCTGGGGTAGGGCAGAACATCCTAGCACATGGTACAGGAATCCCATTTACCTCATGGCTGGGATGAAAAAGACAAGAAAAGATCAGCATCCCTCTGTCCTCTACTAAGCCATGCCTCAATGACCTCAAATATCCCACTAGACCCCACTTCTTAAAGTTTTCTGCCACTTTATAGTTGTACCATGCTGAGGACCAACCCTGTAACACACACGCCCTTAGAGGACATTCTAGATCCAAACTATAACAAAATGTGAGTGTTTGACCTTTCCAGTCTTTCTGGTAAAGGAAGTTGAAAGGATACTGGGAATAGCTTTTGGAAGAGCCAAACTCTAGTATATGACTCAGTGCCTCTGCTTTCTTCCACTCTCCACCATGCTCTCACCATTGTCTGGACAAGTGAAGACAATGCCCTCCATTCTCACGTGGCCCAGCACTGTCCTATCAGTTGCACTCAGCAGCTTACTGCAATGTGGAGGCTGTGGCCTTCAGTGTGTGTCACAGGCTCTTTTCCTCACGAGACTGGGCATGGACAGTAGCATGTGCAGAGCAGTCTGAGCAAAGCCAATTTACCATACTGACTTTGCCACAACTCTCTCTTTCTACTCTAAAGCTTGACCCTGAAAATAATTTGTGAGTATGCCAAGCCTGTTAAAGAAAATCCTTCTCAAGCTATTTCTATCTCAGCTGGGTTAATCCTGGGAGGTCTCCCATATATCTCCAGGCATGGCCGAATCTGTAAGATATACACAGTATTTATGGAACACCTAGCACTTGCCACAATCTAATGTCTACATTTTAAATATAAACATGTGGCTTGCTTATTTATTTATTTATTTATTTATTGGTTCCTGGGCTCGAACTCGGGTCCTTGCACCTGCACAGCAGGCAGCAAAACCACTGAGATAAATCCCTAGCCCCATGTTGCTTATTTATAAAACAAACCAGAAAGAAATTCTTGGAAATATAATGACTAGTCAACATCATGTCTGTAAGGTTAATAAGAATAAGTACTTGGAGGCTAAGGGTGTAGCTCAGTGGTAGATCTCATGCTTAGCATACGTGAGGCCATGAGTTCATTTCCCAGCACCCAAAAATCAGTACTTTGGTGTTTGGCTAGATGGATGGCTGGTTGACTATTATTTTTTGTTAAAACATATGTTGAGAAATCATACAAAATATATATTTATTGAATATTCTAAAAATCACCTTGCTTTAAAATCAGAATTCTAAATTTTCCAAATTAGACAAGTTATATCCAACTCAAATGCACCATAAAATGAATATTTACCCTTTTAGTAAACATTGCATTGGTCATGTGTAAACATCAAGTAAAAATCATTAATTTTGGTATAGAATATCCATTTGACTTTCACAATTCACTCAATTTTCTCTAGATTCATCACCTTAGAAATATGGTGTCCGTACTTATAAGCAAATTTTAAGGGGCACTTGTTAAGGCTATTCTATAGCCCCAAAATATTTTTGAAATCTGCTCACTAATGCTTGGCATCTTTTGCTTGGCATTTTTAAATCCTTCATTTCACAATTAGAAATGAGACCAGTCAAAATTTCCATAGTACAGGTAATAATTTCACACAGAGACAAGGAGGTATGAATGTAGTGATTAAGAAGTCAGGCTGTAGGTGGATATGGTGGTGCAGCCTGGGCAATTTAAGAACTTGGCAAGACCTTGTGTCAAGATAAATCATCATCATCATCATGAGGTCTGGGGTTGTAGGAAGGTTCTAGGATCAGTCTCCAGTACTAGGGGAAAAAAAAGAAAAGAAAAAAATTTCAGGCTCTACCCAGATGGGCCAGTAATCCAACATGGAATCAACCATTGTTGACTATGTTTTCTCAACTATTCGTGAAATAATCATTTTCTTTTGTTTTTTTCCTAGGTTTACATAGAATAATATTTACAAAGTACTTAGTGAGCTGTCAGCTAAGAAAGACTCAATAGATGCTAGTTGTTGTTGTTAGTTCTATTCCTGTTGTTGGGCTGATGGGAAAAGGAAAAAATACAAAAAGAATCAAGTTACCTAAAGGGAGGGGAAGACATTCCACAGGGGAGAAAAATACCAAAAGAAGAGAGAAGTTCCTCTGGCATAATTTAGTCTCAACTTTCCAATTTTTCACGTGGGCTCACTAATCAGGACTCAGTACAGGCGACAGTGTACCAGTTGCCCACCAGATGGCAGCATGGAGCCACCACCATTTCCACCCTTGAGTCGCACTGCCGCATCAGTCTAACATGAACTCCGTAGCTTCCCAAGAAAAATTCGTTCACAGCAATAGAAATGGAAATTATCCCAGCCAGACTCCCTCTATTGTATCGCTGAAGTAAGTAATGGTGTTTCTGAAATTCTATTTCAGTCCACTTTCTTCATGCCACCTTGCTGTTCTGGGGTTATGTAGAATGACTGAGCAAATCTGACTTTTTCCAAAAAGAGAATCATTTTCCACTCAAAGGAAAGAATTGTAGGGTCCACTCAGCAGCAAGCATTTTATCTATTCTTTTCACATCCATAGTGCCTCAACTATAGCTGAAAATGTTATTAAAAGAAAACATCCTTTTCCAAGATTATAGGCAAATCACATTTTAACAAGATCAGTTTAAAAGCAAAGATGCCTCAGAAATCTAGTGTTGTTTTGCAAAAAAGTTAAGCATATATCCATTAACATTTTCCAAGACCAACTTTCAGATACTTATCAGATTCTGTAGTGGATTTGTAAAAAATAAAGTAAATTTCACCCAAAAACCCAACATTTTTATGAAATTTCATCACTGATTTAAAGGATCATGTTCCTGTATAGCTACAAATAGGAATAACACTGATCTTTCACAGATTAAAATAGTATAATATCATTCTGAATTCATACATTTTTAATTGAGGACTAAGTAAGTTATTACAAGGAGGTCAAAAATACATACAATATCCCCAAATGCTAACATTTATGTTTGATTCATAAATTTTAGCCAACAGTTGAGAAAAATACATATAGCTAAAATACTTCCTAGAAAATATGCATATGTAGAAGCTAGAAACAACAAAATAATCTTGCTTACATCAGCACAGAGTTATATTTGAATTTTCCCAGATCTGCATTTATACTATAATGCAGGCTGGTATCGCAGTCTGTGCACACCCCTTTTCTCTGGAAGTATGGCTAAACTTTAATGTACATTAAATGCGAGTCTATGCTAATTTAAATAAGCATTTCAAAATAATTTTTAATAGTGACACTACTTTAATTTGAAGAAAACAAAAGTATCTACCATTTAAAATAAGAAGTCTGACTTTATCAGCAATATTGACAAACTACATCATGTGCCTCCAGATCTGATTCACTGAAAACACAAGAGCACTAGGTAATATTCCTACCAAAAAAATAACCAGGACCAGATCTCAGAGATGAGGAAATCATTGATAAACCCAAGTGGAGGGAAATTCTACAATAAGTGTCCTGTACTCTTCAAAATGTCAATCATGAAAACCAAAAGAAGGATGAGAAACTGATCTAAATGAAAGGCAGCTAAAGCTATGTGAAAACTAAAGGGAACAACTGATTCTGGACTGGATTTTTTATCAGAAAAAAATAAGTTGCTGCCTGGGACATCAATGAGACAATTGGCAAAATTCATATAAAGTCTGTGTATTGAATAATAACCATGTATCTATGTAAAGTTTCCTGATTTTGGTTGTTATACATAGTCATGTAAGTGAATTTCCTTGTTCTTGGGAAACATACATTTAGGAGTAAAGAGTAATATACTTTCAAGTGCTTCAGAAAAAAATACATATTCATATGTGTAAAAGGAGAGACAGAGAGATTGTACACCCTTTATGCTTGTTATTTAGTGAGGGCTCAACAAACATCTGCCAAAGGATGAGTGAATGAATTCATGAATCATAGTAAAAATGCCATTATATTACTGTTTTTTAGGTAAAGCAAATTTTAACAGTGTTGTTTACAAATTCATGGTTCAGATTTTGGCAAAAATACTTTAGTCTTGTTGGCTTTTTAGCATTTGAAAAGACTCAAACATTGATTAATTTAGTTAAATCCCTTCTACTCTAACTCACACCTAGGATTCACTTTCTGCTTGAAAAGAAAATCAAATGCTTCAAACTCTACCATCACTGTCCCCTCCCTTCCCTGTGTTTAGCTGGCTGCCCAACTCCTCACACTATGGTTCTTTACATGGGCATCTCTGAGTCCCAGAATCTGTATCCAGTCTCTCAATTCAGATCCAATTATCCAAAACCTTTTGGGTCTCACTAGAATCTTGAGTTTATGGAAATCTGCAGCTCAAAGGTTGGGCATTTGATAGGGAGCAGGAATTTCCCACTAACTAGCTATAGAACTTTAGCAAATTGCATCAACTTTCCTGTTCTCAATATTAAATTAACAAAAACAGAGATGGGATTAAATAATTTCTAAAATCACCTTTACTTCTGAAAGGCTATGATTCTGAAGCTAAGACAAGTAAAAATGATCAGATAACAAAAACTCAAGAGCAGAAAAACTTTGAAATGCAATAGAATGTAAGTATGATGATCTTGAAAGACATATTTACTTCAGGATTTAGATACCGAAGACTTCCCCCACACAAACTGGTAGAAGATAATTAGGTAATTATAGACTAGAA
This sequence comes from Heterocephalus glaber, assembly GCF_053883595.1. Classification (NCBI taxonomy): domain Eukaryota; kingdom Metazoa; phylum Chordata; class Mammalia; order Rodentia; family Bathyergidae; genus Heterocephalus; species Heterocephalus glaber. Next base: position 614,319 of record NW_028258344.1, on the reverse strand, counting down.
GTTTCAGAAAATGATAAATGACTTAATAAAACAGTTGACCATGATTTAAACCAGCTTTGGTTGACTGACACATCTCCAAATACTGTAATTAATACCTCTGAAACATTTCTAGCAATGAGTAAGCTTTTCTTCCTTCATACTTCCAATAGATTGGAGGTAAATGCAGTTTTGTTTTGTTTTTTAGGTTACTAGATCAATGGTTCTTAAAGCGTGGTCTACAAGTCTAGACCAGAGATCAAAGCAACTCAGAGTGAACAGGCAAGAGATGAAAAACACAAAGTTCAACCTGAGGAAAGTGAGCACCAGGTTAGTTGAGTGGCCTGTCAGAGATCACACAGAACACACAGTGGGCTCACTCCCAGAATGTCTGGCTGTGTATCTCACCACCAGGCAGCTCATCCACAAAACACTTCTAGACAGACATTGAGGGGCTGGTCTCTGCTGGTCTTCTTGAAGATGTGCCTGTATTTCACTTCTGACCTTGACTAAATGCCTTTCATCCTTGGGACTGCCTTTCAGCTTAAGGTAGGTCAAGTACAGTGAGCTCCTTTGCAGTACGAGAGTCTTTTCCCCACTAGGGGAGGGTTTCGAGGATGGCCACTTCCTGCTCCCTAGTAGAAGTAAAATTCTTCTAAAAGTGGATCTGGGGACTATATTCACAAAAGCTCCTCTGACATAACTATTCAAATGTTCTCTTTTTATTATTACTTCTTTGCAATGACAGGAAAACAAGGCTGTATGGTCCTCCAAAGGCTTATATCTCCATCAAAGTGTAGTCTGGAAAACTGGAAAGCCATTGCCATTATGGTACCTTGCACATGTCCTAAATACAAACCAGTATACCGAAGGAAAAAGAAGCCACTCATATGAACACTGGACATGTATCTTCTCTGATTTTTCTGGATAGAGAAGACAGAGGTAAGGGGTACTCCCATTATGCAAAACAATTCCCTTCATTACAGCTATAGGCAATAAAGACAGCTTTTTTTTTTCTTTTTTTCTTACATCTTATGGTTATGGTGGTCTCCATTTTAGCTCATGGTGGAGCAGAATGAACATTTCAACACACCTGTTAGCCTTGCAGTGAGCCATCTCCAGTACTAATGGATTACTCCCAGACCCTGACAAAGATGGACAAGAGCTAAGTTTTCATAGTTCACCATGCTCTGTGTAAAGATTACTCTCTCCAAAGCCACGGTATCCAGAGAGATATCAATAGAACCTGCTGTCACAGATCCTTTTGCTAGATTTTATTAGAAAGCAATACAACACTTTTTAACCAGGTACAGAGTATGCTCAGTACGAATAAGAAAGTAATTTCCCAAGACAAGGACTCTTGTACCCTCTCTATGTCCTTCCTGATCATATTAGCACTCTGGATTTTTCAGGTCATTCAAGCTCTTTGCCATTCATAATATTTCAATGAAATAAAAGTATTTTCTCTTCAGTTTAAATTCCTGATTTGGATATGTGCATTGAAAATGATGTAAGGTCTAAGGCTTTTTTTTTTCCTAGAGAATCAAGACCTGTAATTCAATCTGTGACATCCTTCACACGGAGGGGAAGTAGAATCCTGAGGTTTAGTTTCTCTTTGTGGGGAATCAGACCATCTGAATCCGGATCTTTGTTCTTTAACTTGCTACTCATGTAACTGTTGGCAAGTCACTGCGCTGCATCAAACCTCCTTTAATTCATGTGTGAAAACATGCTTCGTAACACGTTTGATAATAAGCGAGCAATACATTTCAGCAATTATTACTGTAAGTGGTGCTATGAATGTTTTAGGGTTTGAATGTGTCTGTGAAAATTCGTGTGTTACAATCTTAAACCCAATGCAACATGTTGAGAAGTGAGGACGTTAAGAAGTGATTGGATCATGAAAGCTCTGTTCTCATGAGTGTATTCATATCATTATTCCAGGAATGGGTTTGTTATCATGGAAGTGGGTTTCTGATAAAAGGGTGAAAGGGTGCCTCCCCCTCCCCCTCCCTCTCCCTCTCTCCTCGCCTTTCCTTCTTCTCTCCTTCTCCTCTCTTCCCCATGTGATGCTTTCTGTCATGTTATGATCCATCAAGAAGGCATCGCCAGATGCAGCCCCTCAATTTTGGATTCCCTACCCTCCACAACTTCAGGTAACTAAACTGGCCAGTCTGTGATATTCTATTACAGCAGCACAGGTGGATTAGGACAGGAGGCAATGTCACATGACATTTAGGCTTGCAGGTCTGAAATTACATTGCTAGAGTTAAAATTCTGGTTCCATCCCATACTAATTATGTGACTGGGGCAAATGTTCTACGCTTGAGTTACAGGATTTTCTGCTGCCATATAAAGATGAGAGTTGTCATGAGAAATAAATGACAAGGAAAAGCAATGTGTACACAGAAAGTGTATGGCACAGTACTTGGTGCATACCAAGCATTTAAAAATATTACTTATTGTTATTATTAATAGTAATAGCAGCTGGAGATTTAGCTCAGTAGTGCCACTGCCTGCCTTGCAAGCCCAAAGTCCCGAGTTTGATCCCCGGTACCAAAAACAGAAAAGTAGTAATGTAGTAGCAGCAAAAGCAGCAGTAGTGGTTATACTATTGCTCTATTTGGGAAACAACTTGTAATTATTAACTGTGGCATACCTCTGAAAAATGTTCTTGGCAGAAATAATATTCCTATTCCTGACTGGAGCGTATTACAAATACCCATCTTCTCTGAACAGAGCAAGGACCTTTGAAAGCAAGTTCTGGATGAATCAAGAGTGTGCAGAACCCAGTAATATTCTAAATGGAAAAACATTTTTTCCTCTTGAGCTGTCTCATTTGAGATGCCTAAAGTCTTGTGCTATTTTAATAGTTGGTATAATAATAAAAACAATTTCTGTTCTTATTTTTAATTTGAGAAATTTTCACTGGTCTAATATGGACCATTGCTGACTATGTTTTTAGTCTTAGTTTTCCTCATCTGTGAAAATAGAAAGCTTAGTATTTGCCCTGCCTTGTCTTCCAAAGTTGTTATTGAAGTACAGATGAAAAAAAATGGGTCTGAATTTTAATTGAAGCAGTTATACCAATTTAAGTTCATTTTATTTCAGAGTGTGAGCTCACTCACCCACAGAAATTACAGTTTGGGGATTTTGTTTGTACCTACTGAAAAATGGCATATTTGGTTGGGTGGTCCATTTACCCAAGAGGCTTGAATGTGGCTCCCCTTCAGAAGGGCTGTGAGCTTCAGAATGTGCCATAGGTGTGTGGGGTGCACATGTATGCTCTCTGAGGTGGGGGGCTGTGTTTCTGCAGCTGGAGTCTTTCACAGCCTGCCTAGAGGAATTTTAACAGGCCTTTTCAGAGCTGTGCACTTGCCAAAACATATATTGACATGATAAACCACAATGGATTTAAGTGTTTAAAGTAAAAAAATACACTTTTAAAAATAAGTACTTAAATTGGCTGATTGAGCAATACTACCTGGATGCTGAATTGAATTTATTTAGAATAAGCCACAAGGTAAACTTTTTCATTTTAACTTTTTGCACCAAAGCAAGGAAAACCAAAAGAGAAAAACACAATTCCATGAAACATTTTTTCATTTCTCTCTCATGGAACAATTGAAACCTGTAGCAGAGTTGTGGAGACAAACCAACAAACCCTGACAGTCTGTAAAAATGTTTAGATTCAAATTAAAAGTAAATGTGCTTCTCATGCCCCTAGCTGCTTCTGCTTTGTTCTGTTTTTCACTTGTTTTTCACATTTCCTGTAATCCTCTTTCTAGTGCCCAGAAAATCTGCTGCAAAAGAATCCACCACACTTAAAAACTAATTGAAAAAAAATTCCTGTGCCTATTTTCCATTCATGTGTTCAATATTTGCCTGTTGGTGTTAAGATACATATACACTCTTTCTTCCTTTGGTTACATTTTTCCAGTTGTCTCCATTGTTTTAACTTGGGTGGAATATTGTGAAAGATTTACCTCTTATATGAGTGGGCTATCAAGGGAAAACTCTACCTGGCGTTCCAGTGTACGGAGGTGATTCTCTCTTATGCATTCCATTCATTCAGACAGCACTGCCTGCAGCATATCGGAGTAGTGACATGCCATCACCCTTCTGTATCTGCAGGTTCTGTACCACAGATTCTACCAACCACAGATAGAAAATATTTTTAAAATCTTGTATCTGTGCTGAACATGTACAGACTCCTTTCTTGTCAGTATTCCATAAACAAGTTCTGTAAGTTATCTAGAGATGATTTGAAGTCTACAGGGCCACGTGTACAGGTTATATGCAGATGCTACACCATTTTATGTAAGGGACTTGAGTATCCATGGATTTTGGTGTCTGTAAGGGAGTTCTGAAACCAATTTCCCATGGATACTGAGGAGCTACTGTATTATCTGACTCTCTTTAAGTTTCCAGTCACCAACTTGGAGCATCCAAGGGGAGACAATGTTTAACTAGATAGGTAGTTCAGGGAACTCCTGTCCTGTCATGTCTTCTGATGTGTGCAGCATTTATGAGATGCTGAGATCATCCTGGGGGCAGCCCTGACAAGTTCTCTGAATTTCCCACAGGTTTCTACCACTGCCTCTGAACTGGTTCTCTACTCCAGGGATGGGATTTGAGAGCAGTGCCCCAGGATGGCATGAACTTACAGTACTAGACCAGAGGCTGACAAACTCCCCTGCTGCTGAGACAGTCACTGTAGGTTTTGACGTGGGCTCATTTGATAGGCTTGCCTCTGGGAGAGATGCAGCTCTCCTAAAAAATGAGGTTAGTATAGCATCCAGGGCGATGGACAACATATTTCCTAAAAAGGGCAGGGGGAGGAGTATTTCTTCTTTCTACTGGAGATTGCACTACTCCAATCTCAAACTAATATTGAGATCATTTTATTGTTAGCATTTTGATCACAGGTCCAAGCTTGACAATGAGTATGCAGCATAATGTCTTGGATAAAAGCAGTAAACCGAAGCGATCATGTAGGAAATTAGCAGCATGTCAGCAGGTAGTTGATTGAATTAAGACCTAATTTTTCTTCAAAGATGTTTAGCATTCTATAAATTCACGATTGAAAATGGTTTTGAACTTAAGCCCAGACTCTATTTTACACCTAACCCTAACCGGTTCATTCCCGGGTGTGTGTTGTTCTAAAATTCATTGCATTTACTCATTGTCCTGCCATCTTTGGTGACCTCTGCTGCTGCCTGGGCCCTGGAAAGCTTTGATGTTGCTGTCCATGGGTGCGTTTTCATTACTTCAGTAAATGTGATTCCCAGGGTCTTCAAAGTCCTACCTACACAGACCTTTGCATGACCTCTTCTACACGGCAAAACCCAGGAGATGCTCATAAGCAAAGCAAAGTCAGATACAATAGCAGGAAGCAACATCAGCCATGTGAGTGGAGTCACCAGAACTGCCAGAGAGGAATGAGCTTTGCTGTCCAGACTCCTAGGGTACTCAGTACATCCATATACCTACCCCCTACAAGCATCAGTGTTTCTTTGCTCCACTCCCCTAGCCCTCTAGGCACTCACGTTTAGCCCTCTTATTTTTCCTTCTGGGTCCTTTCTTTCATAACACTTGCAACATTCTAAAATGCTGTCTAGTTCATTTATTGTGTTTATTGTGAATTGTCTGTCTCTCTCCACTACCATATACATTTAATATGGGCAAAGATTTTTGCTAATTTTGTTCAGTAATGAATTTCAAGTTCCAAGGACAGTATAGCACATAGCAGGTACTCAATAAATATTTGTTGTACAAATGAATAAGTACTGAATGATGGATGCTTTGCTAATGTTCAGGTCATTATGAATACCTCACTGACCTATAAATGTTTCCCTTGCCTGCTTTCCTCGTCCATCCAGGTGCAATGCTTTGGCAAAATTTTAAATTAGACTTTTTCCTTGTTATTTTTCTTTCTTTGCTTTCCTCTCCATTCTTCATTGCCAAGAACTTTTCTTTAATCTACACCCATTTGGCCCACTCTAATTCATATTATCAGATTGCCCTATTTCCAGTATATAATGTGTTCTCTTTTGGCTGCTCATTCCTTCTAAGAAAACCCATTCTATTGCTTATTTTACTATTTAGAGAACTATTAAATAGCTCTAAGTCACAACTGTTTTGTGAAGGTCTCTATTCAAGCTCTTTACCATTATGCTCTATTTTTGTGAATATGTTATTATGTCTTCTCAAAGATTGTTGAGTTGCCAAATCATACAATTGTATCTAGCTAACCCTCTCCCTTACAGCTACCCAGATACTGAGATTATTATAACTAGTCTTGTAATCACTCAGCACTAAAGAATTCTCACTCAAAACTAGAATGCTATTTGGGAGCTCTACAACATGGAGGTAGATAGCACTGATATATTCCAGCAAATAAAAAAATATAAGATGTCTGACTTTCCAGTTTTAAACCCTGTTATTTGAATGGTGAGCACCTTTTATTCTTCCTTCTCCTCAAAAAGCAGAACTAGGGACCAACAATAGCAAGTATGTTTTATTGGTGCCCATGTTAGGCTTTCTGCAGACATTATCTTACTCTATGTATAACCGCTCTCTGAGGCTGGCATTTTCCAATTGCAAAACTTGAGACTTTTAAGTTGAAGGAATTTATCCAGAGCCCTCAAATAGAAAGAAGTAAAGCAAGATTATAAATCTACCCAATCAAACAAACAGAGGTCACATTTCCAACCACCACTGACACACCCCCCTCTCATACTATATCTTCTTTCCTCAGCTTTTCACATCTTCTCTTCCAATACCAAAATTAAAAATAAAGAACAGATTAGACAAAGAGATGGAGGTAATTGACCCCAACACTAGTCAAGGTGACACTTTTGTCCTAGTACAGTGTCACATGCACAAGGCTCGAGAGGTAGCCCATGGTTAGCAGGACTACATAAGAATTAGCCAACCTGAGTTTATGGTGGTGGTGGTTTGGTTTTCCTGAGAGGTAAGGAAATGTAAGGTTGAGAATGACATTCTTCAAAAGTGGAATGATATACAAAAGTCGTCAAGGGATTGGAATGCTGTTCTACAAGGTGACATACGTTTGAAGTGTAGGGGGGAAAAGAGATGACATTCCCCTTCCCAAGTGTATGTATTATAAACTGAAAACACACCTATCCCCACCCTCAACTCCCCAAGTATTTAAGAAGGCCATATATGTGTGAGGGAACTCCTTAACATAAGAAATAAGAAAATCAACCTACTTGCGGGGGTGGGGGAATGGTCCTGTTTGTAGTGACCCTGCCTTTTCCCTTATTCTTTCTTGTGATTTAATGACATAGAGCATCTGGTCATCTCTAATTAGCGTCACCTCTCACTATGATTTCAACAGCAGAGAAGCAGACAAGGTTGACAGCAGACAAAATCAATCCGTTTGGACGAAAAGCTTTGGAAGACAATCAGCTATCCTATCAATGGCATTGGCTAATTTGTAACTTCCTCCTAGAATATCAAAGTTCTCACTTTTCCATCCTCTACTGAAGGCTTTCACTTGTTTACAAACCCAGTAAGTACTAACAGGTGCAATGGATGGTGATCGGAATAATAGTAATAGTCAGGAGCTGCACAGGAAGTGAAAGTCACTGAGGAGGCAGGTTCACCAAGAGAGAAACTGGAGCAACATGGCAATGCAGTCAACAGTCAGGTCCTTGGAACTGCACAGGACTCAGTCTTGCATCTACAAACCAGGAAGAATAATGACTTTGCAAGGTTGTATTGCATTTTAAATATAATCATGTTTCTGATAATTTTTTAAACTCCAATGTGCTGCACAAGTATAAAGTACCATAATGGTCTCTACCTTTGCAATATAGGCAGAGAAATTTTTAAAGCACAGGAACCACTTAATAGTGTATAATGCACCAATTTTGTATTCGTAGTATTATGCAGCCATCACCACTAACAAATTCCATAACATTTTATCACCTCCCAAAGAAACAGACATTCCATAGTCGTTTCCCATTTTTCCAATCTCACATCCACTTTTTATCTCTATGATTTGCCTATTTTATGCATTTTATTTTCAAAGTCAAAAATATGACATTAAATAATAGACACAGTCCTAAGGACTTTCAATGAGTTTTCTTTTTTATTAGTATGTTTTTGATATACAGTAAATACATTCATCACAGGGAATATATATACTTGATCCCTTCAACTTCCCTTTCTTCCTCTTCCTCCCATATCTCTCTGGATAGAACTTCTGTATACAATACAGGGACAAACTGCTCAGCACCAAAATACTACACACAGAGTTAAGGAGACCTGTACTCAGTACTAAAGACCAGGGAAGGGGGAAAAAGCAGCTTTGTGTGAAGTTGAAGTTACTTCAAGAACAGAACTAGGCAAGCCAAAATTAGCATACAGAGTGATGTCCTAGAGATGGTTTCTGGAGAGAAAACAAGGACAGCTTTTGAAAAGAGACAGCTCCTGTTTGTGGATAGTGGGAAAATCCATACAACACGCAGTTGCATTATGTGAGTCATGCTCTGAATATTGCTGGACAATATTACGTTTCTTCTCATGACTTGGTAAATATGTCCAGTTCCTTCCAGGCTTTCTCCATTGCTTCCAAGTGAGACTTTTGTACTTGTTCTTACCTACTGGACACTTCAGATGTATAAGAAGGGACTAGAATAGTTATAGAGGGTGAGAAGAAAATTACAAGGAGAAAATATTCTGGATCAAATTGTAGACTGAAATTATAAAAGAAAAAGAGTGAAATAAACAATCAATCTGCCTTTTCATAATCTTTCCCAGTAAAGGTGGAAAATTCTGGTTTTTATTGTTGGTTTCATTAGGGGAAACTTAAGTGGAGACATGAAGTGAGATGGTTGTAGTAGCTGGTGTTATGGCTTTACTAGGGTTAACTAAGGAGTGTCTAAGGCTTTATTTATGACAAACCCAGTATCTACATACAGACACACATTTCAAATATTAATACTGTCTATTTGCACAACACATGGACAACTTTCTTTGGGTTTCACAATAACCAATAAGTTATTTTTTTAAGTACACATTTCACAGAAGTAAAGATGTTCATTGGTGTAGCAATTTACTCAAGACCATCCAAGCAGCAAGAAGCAGGGCCAGAACTCATATCCCAACACAATGCCCTTTCTATATCTTGACATGTTTTATTTCAGTGTATTAAGCAGGACTTTTTAGTTTAAGTCCTGAGGTCAGGATCTTTATTTCCATTAAATGACTATGTATCTGTTGTAGTCAGGGTTTGAAAGGGAACAGATTTAATATAGGTCACATAATTCACAGGATTATTTTATAATATTCACCCAAAAAGTCAAATACAGAGCAGTGCAAGAGATCTGTTCACACACTAGAGACAAAGAATCCAGCCAAGGGCCTGGATGCCAAGACAATGTCCTGCACAAGTCCAGTTAAAGGCCTACAGACAATGTCCTCCATGAGTCCAGCCAGAGGCCTAGACCCCACAGCAATATCTCATGCAAGTCTGCATCGAGGATCTGCATGGGAAAGCCCCAATGGTTAGTGGTGGAAGCTAGAAAGTCTGCACAGGTGGGGTGAAGGATTTGTGCCATGAGGCTAAAGGATTTACACTGGAGCCAGGAAGCAACATTCAAGGAGATCAGAGCTCCCCTGACAAGAACAACAGTAATTCCCAGCCACAGGGAGGGCCCAAGCTCCTCCTCCGAGAACAGCCAAGTTCACATGAGGAAAAGCAGCCACAGCAAGCTTCCCCAAGAAAATCAACAGCACAAAATCTTCTCCTCTAGTTCTCTTCTTATGCCATTGGCAACAATCCTCAGGCAGGTCTTCCATGCCCAGAACCACAGATGTAGTTCAGCTGGGCGTTAGAAGCTGACCATTAATCTAACACCATAGCCGTCAGGATGGTGACTCTGCAGCCCCTGCCCTGTGCTCAGCTGAAGCACTACTCTTCCATTCTCTGAGCATCTCTTCAGTTCCTATCATCTCTTCTTTCCCTGCTTGACCTTCCAGATAACTGGCCCCGTTTCCCTCAGCCTGCCAAAGTGCAATACTGGAAAATCACTCTCACTTTCTTCTTCTTTGTTTAGGAGGACTACACAGGCTGAAAGCATCAGAGGTAATCCAAAGCCTATTTATTTGTGGTCGCTAAACAGTGATAAAAGCAGAAAAAATTGAGGGGACACTTAGGTGACTGTTGTAGGCTAGACTTTTTGTAGGTGAACAGATTTTTAAGTGTAATTTAATTTCCCCTGGAGGAGAGCAGGTGTTCTGGAGCAGACTTGGCATTTCCTTGTGCAATAGCACCATCCAGTTGTCAGAAGAAAAGCCCAGCTGCTCTGTGAGAAATCCTTCAGGCTTCTGGGAGCTGAGTGTAGCAGGAAGCCTGCAGACCTCACAAATAACAGTCTACAGTTGCAGCCTGTCAACGCTGTCAGACACAAGCAACAACAGCAGAAACCACTCCAAAGACTGAAAGTTGTCAATGGAAATTTTCTAACTGAAAAAAAAAAAAAAATTCCACCTCTGTGTTAGTTTCTCTTTTAGAATAAAACATTTGATCCATAAGCTGTATTTTATTTTCATATTCTTCCTCTAAAAAAGTAAAAATGGGCGGGTGCACTGAAGAGACTTCAATTGTTTAATCTTACCACATCTAGTACTACACCCAGCTACCAGGGCACACAGTGTGATTGGCACTGAGATCGCTGCAGATGGGATAAAATGAAGTGTGATGAATCCTACGGGGATGCTGGAACGGCTGCAGAGACAATTCATGGGTACTGAGCTTAAATGGATAGGATGCCGGCAGCACGCAGGGTATGACTGTTCAGGCTCAGAAAACAGGGCGCTTCTGGGGATGCTGAGTGTGGCAGGAAGACGCTGTGTCTGAAAAGGATTTAAATATTTTTCATCTCTCTCTCTACTGAAATCTAAGGTTATGCATGATGGGCTGGGTTGGTTAGTCCAAAACAAATCCCTTCCTAACTTCTCCCAACCTGCTCCTTTCATGTACCAGGTCTCAGAAGTTTATGTAAACCAGGGGAGAAAAATATGGGCATTAGCCTGAGAAGGTCGGCAGGTCTTGGGAATTTCAAGTGAAGGAATTACTACATTCACATTTTAGAAAGATATTCCTAGCTGCAGTAAGAAGGAATTGAAGTGGGACAAAAATTGATGGGGAAAACATTCTAATAATCTGGAAACATTCTAATAACCTGTCTTAATGCTTCCAAAGTAACTTTTGAAACAAAATTGGATTAAACCTCTCCATCTCAAAATCCTTCATAGCTTTCTCTTACATATAGAGTAGGGTCTAAAAGTACCAAGCACAGCATTCAAAGTTCTAAATCTAAGCCCCTTCTACTTTTCTAGTTTTCTCCTACTTTCCTTTACATACTCTGCTTTCAATCAGTAAAAGCTTTACAAATATGGCACATGTGTGTGACCCTTTTAGCTTAATAAAGCTGCTTACCTTACCCTTTTAGGAGTGTCTTATTATTCCTACTGTGGTGCTATTTCATTCTCTTTTGCAGCACAGTGAAGTTTTTTGAGAACCAGAATGGTGACTTATTCATGTTCCACAGTTACACATGATGTGCACTTTGCAAAAATGTATTGAGTTGAACTGAACTGTAATAGCAGTACTAGGACTTGGACTTTTAAATATTCTTGAGGTTCAGAAGCCATAAACAAAAAGAATGAAGCACTTAATGATAACATAAAACACTGCAGAAATTTTTAAGTAAAAAAAAAGATCAACTAGGAAAATATACAGAATACTGTACATATGACAAAGAGGTAATTTCCTTAATATAAGAATGATCTCCCATATTATTTATACCAATAATCCACAAGTAAAAATGGACAAAGGAAATAAATACACTTGTTTCATTCTTAACTCATCAGACTGGTAAGAATCAAAGTTTTAAAATACCCAGTGGGATTGAAGGGATCAGGAATGAAACACTACTTTATTTATGGGAGTATAAACTGATGCACTTCTCTTTGGAGGGCAAATAATTTGTCAACATGTACAAAATTGTACATGCAGAAATTTTTACCTAGAGATTTCACTCTTAGAAATTTACATTATTGATAAAAACATGCACGGAAAGACCCAGGTTCAATGATTGTTACAACTTTATTTTAGTAGGCTCATCAATAGATTTGTTCAATAATGATACACCATACAGTAGAAAATGCAATTCCTGACAGAAATGGAGTAAATCTATAATCACTGGTTAAAAAAATTATTCCAGGGGCCGGGGATTTAGCGCATTGGTGCCGTGTGTGCCTTGCAAGCACAAGGTCCTGAGTTCGATCCCTGGTACCACAAAACAAAACAAAACAAAAAAATTATTCCAAACTACATCAGTAAGAGAAAAAAGCAAAGTGCCACAGCCACATAGCTCATATACTACAATGTTTCTTTGGTGCAAAGCAAAAATAGACTCATATTCATGAAAGGTGGAAGATCTTGAAAGCTCTTGACATTGACTGTTTCTAGGGCAGATTTAATGTACA